>NW_010414528.1:38691-59697 GCF_000710305.1 Buceros rhinoceros silvestris
CCTACATTTTCAATAATTTTTTTCCCCACAGTGAGGACTCATAACTATTATGCTTTTTTCTTATCATGTTTTTGCACAATGACTCTAAAACATAACTGAAAAACCTATATAGACAGAAGTTCAAGCTATATATATGTGTGTGTATGGGAAAGTTATTCATTCTCCAGGCTCTGCAGTCTTCAAAGTGGCTGAACTACTTTAGATCAAGTTGCCCAAAATAGCTTTTTCAGGCAGAGAGCCTGTAAAACAGTAGATGAAGTTTTGAGCAACAGCAGTAAGGGACTGTCAATGCTCATAAATATCTAAAGGGCAGATATAAAGATGGGGCCAGACTCTTTCCAGTGGTGTCCAGTGATAAGACAAGGACAACAGGCACAAAGTGAACATGGGAAGTTCCACCTAAACACAAAGAAAAAATTCTTTACTTTGAGGGTAACAGCACTGGAAGAGTTTGCCCAGAGAGGTTGTGGTGTCTCCTTCTCTGGAGACTTTCAAAACACACCTAGGCGTAATTGGGTACAATCTGCTCTAGGTGAACCTGCTTTAGCAGGGGGACCCCAGAAGTGCCTTCCAGTCCCTACCATTCTGTGATCCAGCAACTGAGAAAACAGCTGTTAAGCCACCTTGGATGTTTTTGTGCTTGTGCTCCCAACTGTGGTTAACCAGGCAGCTGTACTGAGCTGGGATCCCAACCCCCCCATCATCTTGTTTGCTCCAGTAGTTCTTTTAAATCTGCAGAACTTAGAAACAAAATAGTCTGGTGACTTATTGTAGGTAAATGATTAATTGTTTTGCAATCGCAGTGATGATGCAGAGCTCTTGTCTCAGGTTATGCTAATTGGGTTTTTCATTCTTCTGCACACAGACATGACAGCAGAGCAACTTCACTGCGACAGCACCAGGGAGGCTGCATGCAAAGCCCTTCTGTTTATCATCACCAACCAAAGAGCCTTAAAAATCACTAATCACATATGCAGTTTATCAAAATAAAGCACTGTCTAATGATGTCTGTATAATAATAACGTCTAATAATGCACTGTCTAAAACCCAAGGCCTCTGCCCAGGACAGTTTGATAGTTGGGTTTAGGAATACAGTTTCATCGTAAAGCTAAGCCCAGTATGTCAGTCCACCCTGCAGCCACTCCTCCAGCTGCAGACAGACAGGAGATCAACCTGGCGTGCATGCAGCCCAGACAGTAAACACCAGCACTTTTCTTCTCAGAGTTTGGGTGAAGTTTAGGCAAAGCTAGAAGAAGTAAGAGACATCCACTTCTGAAGTTGAAGAGGCCCTAGGGTAGGTCTGCACTAGAGGAGCAGGTGATGCCACATTGACCAGGATCCACCAGCCTCAAAACGCCTGGCGGGGGCAAGCGCACGGTCCTTGCTCCAACGTGCAAATTCAAGTACAGAGGATGCTGCAGAGCAGCTGCATGCCCTGACTGGCACTGGGATGGGGCTGCTCTGTCTGCACACCCAGAGGTCTGGAGAGCACAGGGAGTTGAACTGGTTATGCCAGTGATGTGTGCTCAGGCTGCTAAGCACAGGAAAACAAGGAGGAGGGAGGAGGGCAAAGCAAAGCATGGGAAAGCACATGGGAAATTTGGGAAGAAAATAAATAAAACAGGCTATAACTACTTCACAAGCATAGTTTTTTTTCTCACCCTGGGAGAACCCTGTTTTTCTGAATGTATCATACATCATAACAGCACATGGAACAAATTAACTTGCAGCCATAACCTACATTAGGATCAGAAAAGACTGTTCTAGCTAAAACAAAGTTGTGAGCTGATGTTGTCAAAACACCGAGTTGTTTTCTTACAGCCTTTAGGATGATCCCCTGCAGCACAAGCCTTCAATGTATTAAAGTGCAGAGCATGTCTGCTAATAGCTTTCAAGCATTCAAGTCCTCAAATCCCTGGGAAGCATGGCTATCCCTCAGTCATTAGCCTCACTTGATCTAATGGGACAAGCACAAACAAGAGCAAAACCAAGGAACTGCAGGGATGGAAACATTTCCCAGAAACATCCAGTAGGTGTGAAATATCTGGAGTTCCCAGCATAACCACATCAGACTAGTGGGATATATGCGTACTTGGCACATCTACACTAGTTTTGAAATTGGTATAGCCCTTTTGGATCATATTTAAAGTAGGAAAAAGCCAGAACAATCTCCTCTGTTGCAGAAGAGGCAAAGAAATATTTGTTTGTTCAAGTGGCCCAGGCACATAAATGAGCAATGCACACAAAACTTGCTGGCAGAATGGCTGGCTCCTATATTTTGCAACCAAACACGTGAACCTAAAAAAGCAGAAATGGGTTTCAGCCAGGACATTGAGCCCCAAGCACAGACTCTTCCCCTTCCCTCTGGCTGGTTTTAGTATTGGTACATTTTCAGCAGCCTGGCTCCTGCGTTCTCTTACATATACAAATTTAGCCTGCACCTTGTATGGGGAAGCTAGCCTCTTGTGAAAGGATTTGCAGCACTCTCCCGTAACAAAAAGCTCCAGTGTGCTCTTCCCAGCGCTCTCTTCTCCAAGGCTGTTGAAGTGGATCTACTAACCCATAAGCAAACCACCTTTGCCGATGAACTCAAATATCAAATCACAATTAGGAGGCTGCAGCTGATGACACATGAAGTATGACAAGACTGAAGGAGTGCCACAAAATGTCATCAGACATTATCAACGGCCATTGGGCCTGGAGCTTTCCCAGGGAAGCTTGCCAAGGAGGCAAGAGAGCACGATGTCTGTGACTCGATGGCAAGTAGCCTCAGACAGCATAAGAGACCCAGCCTTGTCATATTAAATCTTCAACAGCTGGTGAAAAACAACTACCCAAAGCAAGTGAAGCAGCAGGGAGAGAACTCTGGAGGCTAATGCCAGAGCACCCCCAAACCATGTGCAACCCTATGAAGATAATGGCCCTAAATTACCTCTCACTTGCATTGGTTCATTAAGAATTTGATAGAGCTCTACTGGTGTCACTGGAACCCTGTTCAGAGAGCTAAGTGGACTCTAGATCAGGCCTTAGGACTGGAAAATGTATTAGATCATTAAGTACGCTATTACATATTTTATAAGGGAATGGCTATTAACATCCACTCCACCCAGAGAGCATACAATGACCAGCTGGAAATAAGAACAGCTGTGCATATCCCAGCCTCTCTTTAGCTGCAGCTTCTTCCAGCTACTCCTGAGCTCATGTTAGAAATTTCTAGACATTTCTAAGGCTCCCTGTCTGTAGGAGGAATCTTAAAACACTGATAAAACAATTATGTTCAGTGACATATGTGAGTAAAGTAATTATAGCATAAATAAGATATGCTTGACACTATTGTCAATTATTTGAGCTAACCTCTAGGTATGCAAGTGCTGCAAATGTGTTTGCAGGCATCTTGAATAAGTGCTTCTTACATCACAACTTTTCAGCCAAGATTTTGGTATTTACTAGCCAGATTTAAAGCTATTCTATGAATACAGTCCAAATCAGAGCATCCACTGCTTATACGTAAGATACTTCTGTTAGTCTTCACAGAACAACAGGCAACAGGGATATGTAGCAGGTGGAGGAGTTGCTAATGAGACAACTATTTATTCCCAAGACAAAGATTTTTAGACCTGTACTAAATTACCTGCCTCTTGGGCCAAATTCTTCACACTCACTCAGGCAGCTGATTTTGATCACACATTCTGTGCTAAATCCATTTGCAAGTCTACCACAATGGCATTTGCACTTCCAAGAGGGAAAAAGAGATATATTAATCCATAGATGGATGGATCTGTGATGCAATGCAGACAACTCCGCATTTAATTTTTTTCGTCATGCCTGGGAGTTGGACCCAAATGGTGTTCTTTCGTCATAATTTTCTTCCCTTTCAGTCATATAAGCTCAAGTATGTTTTGCATTGAACTAGCTGCTTGATCATTGAATTTAAATATCCAAAAATTGATAAATAAATTGGTTTACTTTTCTAGCATATAACCCTGGCTGCCTAGGAATGACAGGTATTTAATTATTATTAGGACTTCTATTTATTTTCCTAAAAGACAAATGATAAAGAAAATATAGAATTCTGTACTTCAGAATGCCCTTGTAAAATATAACATATCTGAGTGGAAAACTTGCCCAGAGTTTTCCATAATACACTAAATTAAATGAGCTCTCTTTGGAACAGATTTACAGTGTGCCTAAGGCGGTTTTTAGTACTGCTCACATGGAAACGTCACACCAGGCAAGTCTATTGTAACCCACGCAAAACTGATACTGCTCCCCAGGAATACACTCCCATAGCCTGTGCTGGTGGAGTAATGGATGTCAGGCTGCCTGGGTAACTGGGAGACCCCTGGGGTTTTAGCTCTCTGGAGTAATGCTAGCCTCAGGTTGCAGATAGGACAGATTCTAGTAATTGTTTCTTTGACTATGGCAGAACTACAGAAGTCTGTACATAAGAGATTACTTTTAGAGACTGCTGTTGCTGTCCTGAAGCTCTCAGAGGAAAGCTTCTCCCATCTGATTTTATCCATACGATAAGAACTAAAACAATTACTCAGTCATGACAGAAAACCTCAAAGGTTACAATATCTGCCAACAAGGTGAAAGTTGCCATGATGTAGAGGAATTGTTGGATGGCAGTTCCTCCTCCCAATGCTCAATAGGAAACCTGTTGCCACCGAATAGCGTAGGCACAGAGCACACCAGTGATGTTAAGCATCTGGGCCATGAAGATTGAAATTAACCTGCTGAAATTAGTTTTTAATAAAAATGCTAACAGAAAGCAAACTCCTGAACACTGGATGACTGATAGCACAGTACCAAGAGTCAAAAGCAGAGCTGAAGTGTGGACCAGCTGGCCAGCAACACCAGGCAAAACAATGGAAAGATGGTAAAAACATCAACTAAAGATTATTAAAGTGAACTATAGAAATCTAATTAACACCAGTAATCATGGGAAAACAGGCCTTGTATATATCTGATGTCATTCTTTGATGAATTTACAAGTTTGCATGATAAAGAACTACAGAGATGCAACACTTAGTTTGGAGAGTCACAGAACTCAGAACACACTGATTACAAAACCATTATGAAAGGTCTGTAGAAGAGAGATTGGCTGTAGCATGATATGGTTGTGCGTCAACCACAGCCAATGGTTACAAAGTTTTAGCAACCTGACATGCGGGAATCAACTTTAGAAAATAAAGAGGTTAATCATGGACAACAATGTGCATTACTTAGCAATTTGGGGCATGTAAAACAAGATGGATTTTAATCCAGACAAATGCAAAATTTCACAGCTATCAGTGAGGAACATTGGCCATCGCTACAGCAAGGAGGATTACATGGAATGCAGTGAGTGGGACCGAGTTAAGCATCTGAATATGAGCCCACATTCTAGGAAAAGGGCAAATAAGCAAATTTGTCCTTTGGATACTCTAAAAGGGAACGGGTGGGTGGATTTTTACCTCTGCACACAGCACCAGCAAAACTATCCTGTTCCATCACTTGCATTTTAAGACTGGTGAAAACCAGAGTAAAAAAAGAATCTAAAATAATTTAGCAGTGTGTTTGTCCACACAAAAGAAGAAAACACTGGGTGTCAAAAGGACACTTTCACTTAAAGGAGCAAAGTGTAACAAGAAGCAAGGTCTGAAATGTGAAGTCATACAATTTTAAGTGAGCAATTAGGAACGCATTTTAACCTGGAAAGTTATAAATTGCTTGTAGAAAAGAGAATGGTGGATTCTGCAGTTCTCAGCATACACAAATCAAACCTAGATGCTAATTTATTTTCTGGAAAAAATTAACCAAATACGTTTCAGGCTAAATATAGGAGTAACTGGACTTTAAATTTAAAAAGTCAAAGTAAATGATCTAATGTTCCTTTCTGGCATTAAGGCGAACAAATCTCTGAAGAAACAGACTGCTTTTTCTTTAAAACGTTGCATGACAACTTCTGGTTTTCAGCCAGTTGAAAACATGCTTTAAATTTTTTCAGAGTTTTGTCTCATTTTCCCATTCTACCTTGAGTATTTCCAGCAGATCAGCATAAATATTGATAAAACATTTTCCACCAAAAAGGAGATTGTTCAGTCAATAGTTTCCATCAGCAATCATGTACTTTCTATGTCTATGACTGGCTTTTCCTGATGAAAATCAGAACACTTTGTCATTGAATGTCCATAGAATTTCATTTTGTAATTTTTCCTACCTGTATTTAATATTCTGTAAGCAATCAATGAAGTGAACAATCTTGACCTATGAAGTTGTTTATTCCGATCTTTGCAGGCAGAGTTATATCAGCGCCATCTGTTAAAGGTTTTCATTTATGTAGCACGTGATGGTATCATACTGATGTGGAGCAGTTTCCCACTACAGCACAATACATGTGGTGCCACATTTTCTGCATACCTCCACTGCTAGATATGTTAACTGAACAGACAACTATGTAGATATGTGCAAATTTCAGATCTAAAATGCAGGAAAGAAAATGGAGAAACTTCATTAGCTGAAGAGGATGGGACCTCCAGGACTAGTTTTTCCAGGCACTGCTTCTGGTATGCCTTAGTCCTTCCCATCATTTTCCCAGTGTGATGGGAAGGGCTGTGCTGCTGGACCACATGACACTGATTCACAGGATCTGAATCGCTTGACATAGATCACAGCCACATAGCAAAAACCTGAAGAAACTACACCCTTTTGTCTCATCAACAAGGTCAAGGACAGGTTGGGGGTGTTGGTTTTGTTTTGGGGGGTTTTTTGTGATCTGGCCAAATACAGGTTGGTTTGTCTCACTGGGGAATTCCTCTTCGGGAAAACCAAGGATGAAGTGGTGTTTCCTAATGAAAAGCACACACTCTGCTGCGACCTACAGGCCACAGCCAGTATGTGTCTGCCAAGAAAACGCCTCGGGAGGGTGGGTTGTTTGTTTTTTAAGAGATTTTTCACTCGGTTGTCCTCTCAGTAGTCTACTGATTGTAATAGAGTTATTCCTGAATTGTTCAATATCAATGAAAGGAGAATTAGGTGCACCATTTCCAAAACTCTCCCTTAACAAGTACTAACATGTTGTCCTCCATCCATCTCCCACCCACACCAGGCATTTACAGCTACTCTATCTTTCTAGCACTATAGCCATGAAGTAAAATGAAAAACCCCAAATATACCTTAAGGTATATTTGAAACAAGCACAGAGTTGCAGCCAGAGCTGCATGTTTCCTACCAACCTTCTTCCAAGTGAAATGAAGGACTCAGGGGGCCAGATTACATCTGAGGCATCAGTGTGCAATAACCTTGGACACCTTTGCTAGATTTTCCCCACCTACCAACTTTGAGAAGATAGTTTGTCAAATAGCCAAATCTGTATTTCAATTCCTTTACTACAAACATGTGAAGAGGCACTTATAATACTTGGAAACATCTTCTCTCTATCCACAGGGAACTCACAGCCCCTTGGTTTTGCTCACGACAGTCAAAACTCAATCCAAATTCCTGATCAAAGAATCAGTTGTAATTACAGGGGGGGAAAAAAAAAAATATCAATCTGGGACCCCAAGAAGCAAGCCCTGCTTTGCCCAGCTGGTAGTGGTCTGACTCACCATCTGTTCTTCTCTTTGCATCATTTTTCTACTGGGGGATGGTTGCGACCATCAAGTTACAAAATAGAAACAAATGTGGCTGATTCCACTCCTCAATAAATAACCAGATCACCTAGAATGTACCTGGTTGATCTACACAGGACACGGAAGCTGCGCTTTTCTGGTTTTCCAATCCTGTTTGTCACTTGCATAGTCTTTGTGCTTTTGAACATCTCCCTTCGTACATGAATGCTTCACGTATTGTCAGTGATTTGCTTGAATCATACACATTTCCAAGTAACTACATGACCCAGCACTTAATTGTAAGCTCAGAAACCAGCAGCAGTTTGTAAATCATTCACAGATTAACCAGAGAGCAGAGCCCTGGAAAGTAAACAGCTGTAATATACTTAATGTTGCAATAAAATGTTGATACTTGGAAATCAATAGGGTCTGACAGACTAAGTATAGCTGTGTGGTCACAAACACGAGTTTAAGTAACTTCAGAAATATTACCTAGGCTGCATAAAGATGAAGATTGGCCTTTTCATTTATAGGAGGGAAGAAAACAACGATTTTCTGCTCTGTGGTCACGTAGTGCTGCCATGCCACTCTCCTGATAAGCCACTCTAATCTCCCTGACCCAGGAAACACCAATTCTGCGGATGTTCTGAAGGGAGTCAAGACATACAACATGCCTTCATCTCAGATGCATCTAGAGCCATGAACAAAGCCGCATGACAGGACACGAAACTGAGCTGCAGCCAGGCATGAGTCAGTCTCCCCCGGACAAAAATTGAAGCCATTGCAAAACTCCCTTCCATTTATTCCATCTGATCCTCTTCTCTGATTAATTTCACAACAGCGTCATTTTAAAAGCACAGTTACACTCTGAGGAGGTACAGGATCTCTTGGGGAGTCATGGAACAATGTTGCTAACTCGCATGATTTTTATCTCAAGTCTTGTGATTTTTGAGGGTTCTTCAGCTGTGGCTGCCAGAAGCAAGCAATGACACAAGACACTCTGCTAGCTCCCCTTTTTAATAGTGATTTTCTAGACTGATTGTACCTTAAAGACCAAGAAATCAGAACACAAAAGGAACCAATTTTTTAAAATTGGTGTGTACTTCATGAAAACGTGACTCAAGATTTTTTTAATTGAGGTTCACAGCATTATTTGCTTTTCATCCTCACCAAACTGCCCTGTAACATTACTCTAATTTAACTATCTAGGTTAAAGAATACAAACTCTGTATCTGGAGGCAGAACAGCAGACAGTCATTTTTTCAGGTGCTTGCATAGGGCTTGTCAGTACTGAATGAGGAACAGGGCCATCAGGATGCTGGGGAGGAGAAGGAAAGGAGCTAACGGGAAAGGCAGAGAAAAAAGCAGACAAGTTTGCTCTCCCTTCAAGGGACACCCCTCCAGAGAGCCTCCCAGAGACAGGACAGCCTCTTTGGCTGCTTCATTCAGGATGAGACAAGACAGGCTCACAAGAAGCAAAGGCACCTTCTGCAAAGCAGGTCCCCACGGCTGAGTCTGCTTTTCCTCTGGTTTCCACAGGACTGCAACTAAAGCCAGCTCAGAGTCGAGGAACCAACTGTTCTTGGGGCAAAGAGGAGCCTGTATTTAACCAGCTTTCAATGCACAGAGACAAATTCTGTATATTCTTGTGGTCACCCAGCTTCCAAGCTGGGTTCCTCCTTTGCCTTTCCAGGTGCAGGCACACAGTGGGTGCATCCACAGTGTCACTGCTCTTCAAAACAAAGGTTTGCAAGTAACTGGGGGATCTTAATTCTCTTGGCATTCGGAAGGGGTTTTGCTGAAGTCTGTTGTGGCCAAGCCACACTGCTGACAGGGCCAAAATGTTGTTAATACAGCAGCCAAGCTCCCATAAAGGGGAGCTTTGTTAGGAGCAAGCAGTTTTGACGCTGAAGAGCCACACAACCATCAGAGCCACTGCCTATTTCAGTGGTAGGCAGGAGGTTGTGAGCAAGTTGCCTTTTCCTCTCTAAAAATTGCTGCTTTGACACCAGTTAGGCAATGGGGACCATTGCTCACAAAGGAAGCGTCTCTGTCTAAAAAAATAGTGGCAGAATATTCTGTGGGTGTACATTCCCTTGCTGGGCTGTAGCACAGTCACTAGCCAGTGGCCGCAACATGAGTCCTGTTATACTTGGCATCTTTCTGGAAGCGTTACCTACTGAAAGCATTTATAACTGATAATTTTAACTTTCAGAACAAGCAAAACAAAAAGCAACTGTTCAGCTCTGACAACTTGGGAGAAAACCTCAACAACATAACCCAGGCATCCCCTGCAGGCACCAAAAGCAAGTGGAAAGGTTACCACACTTTGTAGTTTGCTTTCAGATACTACGGTCATAAAGTCAACCACCTACTTTTAGAGGACCTGACATCATTTTTGCATGGCAGGAGACATTAACAGCTTATCTGGGCATTATCCTAGAGAAAAATCATTTAGGAGATATTAGCTATCTCTGGATTGTAATGGGGCCGTGAAGAAAAATGTGTTTTGCTTAAGCGTTCATTAACATTGCAAGTTTCACTTGCTTTAAAACAACTTGCATATTAAGTAGCAATAATGTAAGCCTCATTAGGGGCTGCCCATATGTCTGGCAGTGAAAGGATACAGAGCTGCAGTGCTGCAAAAAAAATAAAGACTTTCAACAGTAAGCTGTTCCCAACCTTTTCCACTGGCAATTCCACCCTGACAAGCTTCTCACTGAGGTGGAACCTCCCACTGTTGCTCCTGGGTTGACTTGCATTCATTCCTCCACTCCTTCATGAGGAGCTACACACATATCTTTCCATCTGTCAAGAGGTATATTACTCCGTAAACACGAAATAGATCACTGGTATGTCCATTACTAGACTGGACTACTTGAAAATTAAGTGATATTTAAGGCAGATGAGCAAGTGTATCAAAAAGCAGCACTAAGGAAGCATTCATCCCAGTACAAATGGAGAATTGTGCTCAGCTGTACTGAGCTTTACCCAGAGAGGAGAGAGACCCAGAGAGCTAAGCCTTTTAGCTTGATCATATATGTGTAAGATTATTGGGAAAAGGGTTTTGACGAATTGAACATGTAGATATACAAATTCGCATTTTTGAATTTGCAAGTGTAAATTTGCACACAAAGATAGATATTTCCAAATGTACTGAATGTTCTGGGAATTTGGAGATTTGGCTTCTGAGTGGAAAAAAACATCAAGATTTGTTGTATTAAGAGCCAGATCCAAAATAATAATGGAAGAATTTCACCCAAAACTGTAAGATGTGTTGCATTTTTCATGCCTCTGAGCAATGAATATCGCTATTTCCTGCAATCCATAACAAAAAATAGCTTTCATTTCTTCCAAGCATACATTTTTAGGTTAAAGGAATAAAAATTCTGACCTCGAAACAGCCATGCTAATAGTAATAAACTACAAAATATGTACAATCCAGTTTATCATTATGCCTCAGATGTTTGGAAAATAAGCTGCATGATTAGCTAATCTCATCTATATGCTGCTATTGTTTGTTTGAGGCTTGTCTGCCAGAACTACAAAAGGATTAAAAACATGATTAAGGATTTATTTACATTTTCTTTAAATATCAGCAGCACTATATTATGAAAGACGCTTATAATCACCTACCCAATTCTGTGTTTATAATGTTGCCCATAAATTCGGAGCACTGATTTATTTTTTGACAAAGCATTGCCAGTTTTATGTGCAAGCCTGCAGAGCCTGATCTAACTCAGAGTCAAGAATCAATGGCTCTAACACATCTGGGTAGCCAGCCAGGTCCCAGTGGTATCTCTTCAATCACACTGGAGCAACAGAGAACTTGCAGCTTCGTCCCAAAATCTAAAGTCATCTTAAATCTATAGTTTTAAAGCCAGACCTTGGAGAGACAGAGGTGACTGCACTTGCTTTTACAAAGAGAAGACCTACTCTTGTGGGTGGCTTTGTAGCAGTCGTTCTGAGATCACTGTATGAGGAAGCATCTTTAGCCCCAAGGTTTGGATAGGCAAACTACACGTGCAGTTACAGAGCACGCCTGAGCAGATCCATCAGTTTGTCACCACAAAATGAGGGAATCCTGCTCCCTTTGCCATCACTGCTCCTTCCTCCCCTCACCTGCTGCTTCTGCTTCATCCTCACATACCCTGTCCCTTGTGAGACACCACACTGAGCTAGTACAACCCATCGATCAGAAAACTATCCACTTTTTCTACTTGGATAGCAAGTTTGCAGCAATTACCTTAAACCCACACTTTGACACCTCCAAAGCCAACTTCTTATGGCAGTCCTCTGCAGTATTACCACAACATTATGTAAAAATGTCAGCATCAAGAGCCTTGAGACCCCAGTAAACAGGAACAACCACACTAGAACATAAGAGAGCCACAAGCAGGTGGAGATTTAAGGCTTCAAGATACCTGGGTACCCCAAACTTCTCCTGCCTTTGCGGGCTGCCCACTCATTGCTGGATGCTGCCTCAGAGCAGGGCAGGGGGAATCAATGGCTGAGAACAAAGGTCATTCAGCAGCTGTTTCAATCCTATCTTTATATTAACCATACCCCCCAAGAACTATGAGCTGGAAAGACTTACTAGATCATCTTAGTCAACTGCCAGCCAAAGCAGGAATACGCTCTGTAGTATTTTCCCGAGGGCTTTTGTCCAGCTTATATTTAAATGATTCGGTAATGGGGATTCCACGATTGACCAGACTGCTGTTTTCCTGAGGGCTTTTGTCCAGCTTATATTTAAGTGATTCAGTAATGGGGATTCCACGATTGACCAGACTGCTGTTTGGAACACGCTGACAGTCAGCTTACTTTTCCTTCCACTCATTTTCATGCCATTCCTACTTGCCATGCCTCCTTCTACCAACCAGCACATCTTTTCCTGTGGTTTTGGAGCAGCTTCCCTGGGGATGAACTGAGGGGAGAGGCTGACTTGTGAAATGCAGCTTTAAGCACAAATTTACCTCCAAGAACTAGGGAATATTTGCCTCTTGGCTGCTAGCATAAAACACAGTCTTGGAAGTGTCCTGAGAGGTTTAAAGCACAAACCAGTGATCTTAAATTAGAATACCCTGCCCTGCTGGGTGTCTCCAATGTCACTATTGACAGCTGAGTTATACACCTCCCTTGAACTTTTATTTAAGCCAGTCAGGCTTCTTTTAAGCATCCCTCCATTTACAGCCCTCCTGCCCTCACTGACACCCTTCCAATCTGTCCAAGGGAGCCTTTGTTCCCCAACCCACTCCAGAGAAAGAAGGCCCTTTGCAAATTGCAGACCATCCTTTCAATTATATTTCTATAGTAATGCTGGCACATTAGTTCCACTTATCCTTGGTTAATAGTTCAGCTTATATTCAAACAGCCATTAACATAAAATCAACACAGCAATTTCGTATGAATTCTCATATCATTAATCCATTTAAAGTGGATACACAGTTCACACTCTAAATTCACTTAATTATTGACTTAATAACATTTGAAGAGGCCATGATCTTTGGCTCCATTAGAATACAATCTCTCTCCCCACACACCCCTCTTTTTATCAGTTTTCTGCAGGAGCTAATTTTGCGAGGTTTAGGTAATGCTTGGAGGTGTGCCACCTCTGGGAGAAACCCTCACCTAATTATAGGCTCAGTCTCATAAGGAATAGCCTTACAGAGCCCCATTGGCTGGTTGGTTGGCTCAGTCAGGAGAAAGAGGGGAAGTGTCATGATGGGCTGCATAAAATGGACCTCATTCCCCCCTAACTCCTTTGAGGGATGCAGCCCCAAGCATCCCAGAGGGACTCCTTTCAGCCTCCACCATTGCTATGGGGCTGCAGGAAGCCCTCATGTTGTCCTGCTCTGGTGGCAGCCATGAACCCTGCTGAGGAAGAGGAGATAATCGCATCTTCCTCTGTATCTGATATAATTAACTTTCTAGCCCAGGCACAGACAGCAGATATATCATGATAATTCCTACACAGTACACACAAAATTAATAGTTTGATCAAGACTGTCTACGAAAAAGCTTGAATCAAATTATAGAGGAAAAAAATTGGTTTCCTCTTTCCCCATCCCTCTTTTCTCTCCTTGTCATTACCCATGGCAAACATTGTTTGCACTTCACTTGCTGCACACAGCAAAAGCAAGCAGCGGGTCTTGCATTTCACTTTAAAAGCATCAGGTTAGGGCTTGTCTCAATCTTCAACATAATTTGTGCCACTGTTGGAGACCTTTCCTGGAGACTCATCTTCCTCCAGTAGCTTCAGTGGGATTTGGAACCTTGAATTAAGAGCTGGGGAGGATCAGGAAAACTGAAAGCCATAGTTTGTGGTTTTTTCATCTCAGCTGGGCCTTAGGGTGTTTCTTGCACCTTCACCACACTTAACACTGTTCCCTCTTAATTCAGGCACGAGGGAATTCCCAGGCAGTGTTTGCTTGGGACTGCTTGTAAAATAATGGGTAGGTGCTTGATAAAACTAGGTGCAACTTTACACTCATTTTATTGCTTACATATCACTCTAAGAATAAATGTTTCCTGTCTGAGATCCAAGACTTACCTGCACCAGTGAAAGCACTCCTTTTTGTTTCTAATGTCTACTAATGCATCTACTTAAGGTAACACTGGAACCATGCTTTTACTATAAAACACAACAAAAACATTAAAAGGAGACCTAAAACCATCCTTGACATGCTCTGTAACATTTCACAAATACAGGCAAACATCTCCATGTTCTTCCTAAATTTGCCACCAATTTTCTAAACACAATATTTAGAAAACAGAGTCCTCAAAGAGCAGCTTCTCTAAACAACATCCAGAGGCTGGTTGCAGGGGTTACCACAGATCAGCACTCACTGCAGGTATTCAGTGTTCTCTGGGACCATACCCCGCCTTGTAATTGCTGTGGAGATGAAGCAATTGAGCACTTGCCTGCCTCTACCTGCACGTGAGTCAGCGATGACGACTCTTGGCAATTTGAGGGCTATGACAGGACAGGAGAGAGTCTAAAAGCATCTGTTTTTCAGTAATCAGGAGATTCATTCTACCCCCCAGGCACAGAGGGCAGCACCCAGGGCAGAGTGACTACAGCAAGGGCTAGACCATGCAGTGGCCCTGCAGCACAGGCATCATATGAGACCTGAGAAGGCCACAGGCTTTGTAACCAAATCAGCTATACTTCTATCTAGCAGTTTTAAGATTAATAAAACCCAAACTCAAACTGTTTGGGCACAACACATGAGCAGGTCAGGGTGCATAGCACATCCACAACATGCCCAACAATTCTGCATCAGACAAACCCCCTGCATGGTGACTCAGACAGCGTGTCCCCTGAGCTGCAGGTCAGCGCATGCACTGCTGGCATTGACGAGATTTCCAGGCACGCAGCCCTGCCAGCGCTAATGGTCTCACTGCGCTGCTGCTCATCCTCAAACACCCAGCTTGGGACATGTCTGGACAAACAGCGCTGCTGAGCTCTAGCCTCAAGCCAGAACGGATTCTGCAGCAGGGGTGGAAAAATACCTCCTTCCCATGTGTAACCATTCACTCCTAGCAGCTGCTGCTCCAGCCTCCCCATTCCCCTCCATACTATACGTGAGTTATTACAAACTAACTTGGAGGGCTGCTCTGCTTTGGAGATTGACATCATGCTTCCTGTTGGGCCTCTTGCCATCCTCAAATATATACTAAAATTATGGTCATTGTTCCCAGGATAGAACATGTTGTAATGAAGTCTGGAACAATGCAGTTAAATATTTTCTCCATCTTAATGGGCCCAGCTAGTTGCTGTGGAAAAACACAATTAGAGGGGACAATTTAAGGTGAAGATATCCCCAGTTTAAATATACCTTTTCATGAAGACACTTAAGAGAATGAAAGGAATCGAGTTACTGCTGGGCTCCTCAGGGCATCCACCAGCAATACCCAGAGGGGTGTACCTGTGGACACCCCAACTATAGCCCACTCCTGTACACAACTTCCCACTGCCAAGGTGCTGCCTGAAAGAAGCACCAACATGCTTAGAAGTCTCAGAAAAAGGTTATTTGCAGCAAGCCAGCTATCTACATTCTCAACATTGGTAAAACGAAAATTCAGAATCCAGCTGCAGACCTGAAGACCACAAGAAGGTCCAGTGATACACAGTTGTATATTACAGAACAAATACCAAGAAATATCTTTATCTCTAGAAGGTAGAAGTTATGCAGACACATTCATGCACTCCCTGATGACACTTGCACATAGGAGGCATTACAAGGAGTAAGACACTACAGCACAAGCTGCTTTGTCTTACAGAAATGGAAGAAGGAAGAGCAATACTTTAATTTCCATGTTTGTATGAAAACATCATAATCCCGATTACTGTATATGCTTCTTGAAAAGTAAAAGGACATCTATGCTTACAACTTTTAATATAGCTGAAAGGAAAAACCACATTCATACCAATCAACAAGACAGATTAGGATTTTATCTAGAGTATGTTTTAGACAGATGGGCCATTCTTAATGTCTTAGGATTTTCCTTCTCACCACTTTGTGCAATTAAGATGCCCAGCCAACTACTGAGTCTTTTTCTATCTGTGAACCATGCCCACTCCTCAGAAAAACACCCCAAAACTAAAAACCCACGTACAGCCTTTCTTCCCATAACTGAGAACTCTACTCTTATAGAATCGTCTCTTTAGTAATTCTGCTTACCTGAAATCTTTATATCCCCTCATGAATCTCATGTAGAGCTCTGATCTACATAGATAAATGAGGTGAAAACTGAACTACTTGTATCTAAGAAAGCCTGTATTAACAAGAGGACTTAACTATATTCACTGCCAAATACTTGACAGTGCTCAGACAACTGGAATTTTACCGCAAGAGCATTTTTTTGCAGCCCTGGGTCACAACTGGACATCTTATTTCATGGAGGATATGTTCAGATTAATTCCTCTTCCACACCATAACAAAACACCAACATTTCAAAATTCCTTGCAATAGGAATCCTGAAGAAAAGTTGTTTTGTGTTTATTAAAACATTTGGCTTCTGCATGAATTACATATTTTTAATTTTGACAGTAGGAAAAACAATTTGAAATTCTCCAAGGGGGAATGACAAGCTTCTTGTTTTATTACTGCAGACATTGACTATCCTGATGCTGCTGTAGGTTTCTTGAGGTTTCCCCCCCGCCCCCAATTGTGAACAAGGGGTACAAGAGGTATCTGCTGTAACATGAAGCAGATAGTTTAAACTGACTTTTTGGAGATGAGCAGGAGTCTCAGCTGCTCTTTAGGAAGCCTATCTAAACTGCTACATCAGTTCTGCAATGTACTCATGAACTACCTTGGGGGGGTTGGGTGGATTTTTTTTACTGTGCATCAAGAATGCACTGCTGCCCATGCAGGGTTTGCTGGAGGCTGCCACATATTTTGTTATTGTCTCTTCCTACCCCAAAGCCATTGAAAATTCCTCTGGATCATGTTTTATTTACAAGTTTGCGTGGGTTTGTGTTTTATCAGTTTGGATGGGTGGGAGAAGCTCAGTTTTATGGTTTGGGGTTTTTTTTCCCCTCCCAGAAAGCACAGAACAACTCCTCTCAATCTCACAATTTGTCAGGGACTATCCTACTTCACGGAAAATAGAATGTAAGTTCCTCTGGGTCAGGTCCTGAACTGAAACTTACTTTCCTCTGAGCAGACTGTGATACCGAGCACTCAAGTTTGAACACCAGACAGAAAAAAGCACCAGCACTGCAGTTCCGGTCATGCAGTAATCTGTGGCTGACAGCTTATTTTCGCTGTACTTACTGGATTAGGGTAAAGCTCCTCCTGTGTTACTCAAGAGTCAAAGATGGGAGACAGATTTCTACCCTCAGAGTATCAGGATCCAAGAAAACAAAAAGACAACACCTACATAAATAAAAACTGCATACAAAGAGCTTATAAAATACGGTGATGTGCAGCATTGTTTCCTTCTTGGGCAAAGATTATACAGCAATTATTTCTTTTCCTGTCCAAACCTGTTTCAGCAGAGACCAGAATTCCACTGCAGCATGTGGCATATTAGGTACCAACCCATCTCTGAGTGATTCTTGAGATCCACACATTGAACAGTCCTTCCCAGCCAAAACACAGGAAAAAATCCAGCTGTTCAACCTGTCAGGGACTGGAAACAGCCAGGACCAGAAACACTCACCTCTTAGAGCTCACAAGGACAAGAGTTCTGCATGAAATGTTTATACAGGTGAAAAAACCCCTTGGTCTAGCTGAGAAGCTATGCATAGTTTTTCAGCTGTATTCAGTAACATTTTATATTTGCATTTAAATCAGCACCCTTGGAAAAAGATGGAGTCCAGGTTGTAAAAGCCAAGAGTCATTTGATTTTCTGAGTGAGCCAAAATTTCCTTATTTGATACAGTTAGAGAGATAGCAAATACTTCAGTGGAGGCACTGAGGTGCTCGTTGTGAAGCATCCTTTGAGCCTGCGTTCACCCAACAGCTACACACTGCTCACAGCACCCACTGCCCGGTGCGGGTGCCCTTGTGCCAACAGAAGAGGCCTGTCTCAACGCAGCTTATTCCTCCAAGCCTAGGACTGGCTTGCATTAAGAAGGATGTGCTGGTACAACTTGACCACACACACCCTTAAGGAAAATACGGTTCACACCCATAAAAGAATTCGTTTCTCAGGATAGCTTCAGCTGGTTCTGAGCAAACAAGCTGTTACAGCAAAAGAATGTGGTAGAAAAGCCTTAATGGAGCCACTTATACAGCAACAAGATTAAAACAAGCAAAAAAGTAGGAAAAACATACTGTCATTAAGCAGTAATGTGAGGGCCAGCATTTGAGAAAATATTTGAGAAAATATTTAAGGAAATATATATGGAACCCTGATTATTTTTCACTTTCATTGAAAGAAATAGTGCAGGGATAATGTTATGAAAAAAGTTTAAGACATGTCACAAGAGTGGAAGAAACTGGATATTTAGGATTAGAGAAAAAACTCGTGTTTAAGTACAGTATGATTTTACTCATGCAACTAAAATGGGTGATATTAACTCATAATATTATTATTTTATTATTTATAATACTACACAGGACACTACAACACAGGACAGATTTGAAATAGGAAATCAAGCCAATTTTTTAATTACAAGTGATAAAAAGATTTAAACTCTGCATCATCTGCAACCAGTACAGGTCCTTTGATTCTACTAATTGGTCTTAATTGATGAAATGAATGCACTTCATCTTTGGATTTTATTGCCAGCATATTCTGCCACTTTCTATTACAACCCATTTTGGAAGATAGCTGATGATAATACCTGAATATCATTTCATTCTCACTTGCATCCTGATTAATTATCTGGTTTCAGCAAACTTGGAGCACATGTGATCCATTTCTCACAGAAGCATTGCCCCCTCGGCTGCCAGTCAGCTGCTGACAACCCAGTTTTCTTGCAGCAAGGGACTCCAGCACACAGACCCAGCTAAAGCATGATAACACCCAACCTGGCCAAGAGCAAATACCTTTTCAACTCGAGTCTCTGCCTTGGTCAAGTGTGGCAACTGCACAGAAGATCCCTTCTGTTCACATACTCCTGTCTAGTAAAGGATCTTTCAGCATTTTTTGATGAGGTCTCAAAAATATAGCTGCCCAATAGAGTTTTGTGGGGGTTTCAATATTATGTCTAAATCCAGTTAATATTCAGATGTTTTTCCTCTGAAATTTACTCCAGGTTTCAGAGTGCAGTTCTCATTCTCTAGAGAATCTGCAGAGTGACTATATGAAGGGCCAACTCTTTGGTGAAGAAATCTCCAAGAATTTGGAGATTTTGCAACTGCAACTACATTGTTCAAGTTAGATAAGGAATTTACTCACTTAGAAGGGAAATATTCCCTGAGAAAGCAGACAGCAGAACAGCTAAACTGCATTTTGCATGACATTAATCCTGAAAGTATAAGTACTCAAACACTCACATAATGAGCAGTGTCTTACAACCAAGTTACTAGCAGAATGCAGGCCTGTATTTGGGTTATTTGTCCCTAGGGGCTTCAACCAGAGCTCATCATGCAAACTCAGAGTGCAGCCTGACCCATATATGCTGTTGGAGTACTGCACATAGCACCAACTGGATTTCTGAATGCAAGGGAAACTGTGTTAGCACAATCCCCACAATCTATATTCATAAGAGCAAGTGCAGGAGATAATACAGAGACCAGCAGTACAGATAATTAAGAGGAAAAGGAAAATAAGTTCTGCAAGGGAACAAAATGGACAATCTCTCTTGCCCTGTCACTGTTTTGAAGTGGGAGCATTCCACAAAGAGAACTCAAAACCAAGCAGGAGAGTTATCCTAATGGCTGGGGATGCTGTCATTACAGTGATTAAGTAAGGCTGAAGAATGATAAACCTGCAAAGGCTCTTTCTGCCCTCATCACAAAACAGAAAATCCAGAAATACCCATCCACACAAGACACAAGCCTCACAGGTCTGACTGCTAAGGTCAACAGTTTTTGCAAATGATTGCCATGCATGCTAACATGGCTATCTTAGAGCAAACAACTGAACTTCCCCAGCCACCAAAAGCCCCGGAGGAAAGAATTACAACCTGCAGATGATGCCTTTGTTAGTCTCCAGCAGAAAATACATCTGAAGCCAACAACTGGGATTTGCTTTTGCTAACAGAAACATAATTCCTCTATAAGACAGTATAAATCAATGTCTTTTTTTCAAACTGATGCCTGCTAAGGTTTGTCTCCTAGAAAATGGCCCTTCCAAGTTCCTGCTGCACTTACATTTTATCTTCCGTATAGATCTTTATCTTATCTTCCACATGAGTCAAGTAGGGGAGGAGGCTTTCTTATCTTAGTCAACAGGGAAGACCTTAATGAAAAAAATTCCTGTTGTTCCTCTAACGATCTGCTTGCAGCTCCCAGGGAGGCTCTGATACCCGATGAGATACACTGATACCCATCACATTGCTACAAACATTTCTTTAGATCCAAATCACACATCTGAGTTACTCCACAAGAGCCCAGACAGCATTTCACTATATTTTATTCTTCATCTTCCAGAATTCTGATCATGCAGATATTATTGTATAGTAATCCTTAGCTTGAAAGTTTCTTCATTAATATCAAAGATTGTCCAGTGTGATAAAGTTAACCGTGTTTACACATGAAAGGTAATTCCAATGAAGACAGCAGTCTTCCTACTGCCATGGTGGTTTCTCAATAACTCCTTGGGCAGACAGCTGCAATTCCAAAACATCATCTCCAGAGCAGACCTTTATTTGGGACATTCATGGAATTCAGAATTTAATATCTCTGCCGCCACAGTTTCAGGAGAGCTTGAAGACAATTTAATATTTCTAAAGAAATGCATTAATAAGTTTAACATCTAAAGGAGAACCATCAAAAGACTATTCCTG
>NW_010414528.1:59776-65585 GCF_000710305.1 Buceros rhinoceros silvestris
CTGCTGAAGTGCTAGGAAGTATTTTGACTTTGCTAATTTATTCCTGCAAGGGAAGGCAAATAAGCTATCCCAGCATATGTTAGCTTTTAGGTTTTTTTTTTAACATTTCACACAGATAAGTTTTTCTTACTCTGAATTAGGGACACCAGAGAATCAATTCATCAGATGTACTGAGGGACACAGCCCTGAGCAGCTTTGTTTTCCTTTATCAAAAGGCAATTAAAATACTAATTTCATCTTGTTTGTATCAAATTTGTGAAAAGGAGCCATTGTCTTGCAATACATTCCTAAAGATTTCATGACACAAGCCACAGAGCATAGTAGAAGTGCATAACAAAGCAGTCCAAACTCTAGCTGTGTCTAAAAGGTTTATAGAAAGCTTTCTATTAGTTTTTCCACACTCCAAAATCTGAATTACAATGAATTTCAGGAATCAACCAACCCAGCCCTACTTTAAAAAGGTCAAGTCAAGGAGTGCATTATAGGAGATTGCAATTAGAAGTGCAGGCACACATCCCTCCCCCCACCCCCCCATCTTCCCACTTAAATTCTTTGGCCAAAGGTATTACAGCAGCCTTGACAGATACTAAATGATCTTTTCAAATAATACTTGCTGGTGATAAATGTTACAGTTCTGCAGCCTCATGCTAATATAGAGCTTTTCAGCAACAAACAGGCATCATTTGACAACTCCTGTGTTAACTCTAATGGCATGCTGATGGCCACGACAGCTTGCCTTCTCTTGTGTTTGCTATCCCATCTGGAAAGAACTCCAGGGATGGAAGAGCCCAGCATGCTAAATTATATAAAAAGAATCATCGACATTCACAAAACATTAATGAAACATAACTGGTTTAGGACAGTGTTGTTATTTACTCATTTTCTTGCACAGATTACATAAGTTATGAATAACTGCTGCTGTCTTTCGCCCCAGTGGTGCTTTCTGGTCTCACATAGTCCTGATGAAGGCAGCGGGGCTTTCTCTGCCTGGGTCTAATACTCCTTCAGAGTTGTGACTGCAATCCAGGCTACCCAAATGTCCTCACAAAAAGCAACTTCACATTTAGAGCAGAGCACTGATACCCTTTAACATATGACAGCAGCAAACACAAGGATCAGGGCTGTGTGGGCACCCTGACGGTGCTGCCCCTCTCTGGGTAGAGTCCTTTCCATAGCCTAGCTGATCCCTGTCTCTGCTCTTCAGTGGTTAACCAGCCCTGCAGGCTGGGAGGGAGGAGATCCATATCCTGAACACCATCCACAGTTAAAGCAAACCAAAACATGGGTGTTCGGGAGCTTTCCCTCCACTCCTCTGCAGCAGTGCCCAACCTTCCCTCTTCTCCCACCCTGGCATCTCCCCAAAACTTTCTGCCAGGCAATCACATCAAGGAAAGGTGTCTCCTTTTCCTGCCTCAGCTCTCAAGGTGCTAGTGAAAAGGCTAGACACAGTCTGTACCGGGCAATTGTCCCAGAAGTATCATCTCGCTTCACTGTCACCTGCAAGGGGTGAGGAACAAAAATAACTGTTCCCTAATTTAATACAGACTTCAAACAAAAGCACTTCCCCTTCCATTTATCTACCCATGGAGATATTTTTGTTCAGCACACAGAATTGTTACATTCTGTTGTACCCAAAATATTTTGCCTCTTTAGTCACTGCAGAGGGTTCTACCTTAGACTTGCTATTCCATTACATATGTATTCTCCTCACTTAAATACAAAAGTCTTCCAGAGGATATACACGTGAGGAGCATTGTCTGGCTGATAAAGTATGACTAAACTACAAGCCAAAGAGCTGGAAGGTAAGTTCATTCTCACAGTGCTGCCACTAGTTTTTTGTGTGACCATTAAAAGCACTTTTCTTTTGCCCCCATCAGGTGCAGAGCTGGCCATTTGGTTTTTTTGGAGAGAAAAATGTTAAAGGAAAAAAGTCTGAACGAAGTCCATCCCCCAGTCCAGCTTTGAAAGGACAACATGACTTCGGTACCCCCTCCAGTGACAGAGCACCGGACAGTCTTGTCCTTAAGAAAGCTCTCCCATATACTGGGAATTAAATGTAGGGAGCAAGCAAGACTTAGACACTGCATTACTTTTCCCTTGTCTTGTAGGGCACAGTTCAGATGTCTTCTTCCAAAAAAAATCCTATTCTACTTCTAGAGTAGCCCCAGGGGCCTGGAGATGGGAAAGCAGAGTCAGCCACAGCAGAGGCTAGGAGCAAAACTAGAGGAGAGCTGAAGGAGATACTGGGCTGATAGGGAGGATGCATCAGCACTAACTGGAGAAGGACTGTGGAGGAAACATGGAAAGGAGCTTCTTTCAACTCAGGAGGGGCAGAAAAATCGCATCAGGAGACACAGCTCTGTGGTAATGTAACCCATGCGAGCTGGAGATCAGGAAGCTGGAGGCAAGTGCATCCCCAGCCCCTATGCAGGGCTGGCTCTGACAGGACACTATGTGAAGGACTTTGTCATCTGAAGAACCAGCCTACTTGTTCCTAAGGCCCACCATCTGTTGGATGGTGAGGCTGGATCACAGTAACTCAGATTATTTGCTTGGAGAAGCCATCCTGACAGCATCACAGAAACAGGAGATCAACAGTATATGGATAGATGAGCAAAGCCTCCCTGTCACTGAACTTGGCACCAGTGGAAAGGCAGCAGCAAAGGAGCTGCTGGGAACCAGCCTATTTCCCCTATTTCCACATGGTTTTTTGATCACAGCATCACCTCAGGAGGGATTAGTGCAAGAAGGCAGGGCTCTTCCCCAATGCTAACAGGAGTTCAGCATTTCATAAAAAAGGATGCTGGCAGCTTTGGGGATCCTTGGGACGCAGGTCCTAAGCAACACACTGCAGGAAAGGCACTTGCTTGTCCTTGAATGAAGAACTTTAGAATATTGTGTGCTGTGCAGACAGGCAGCTTGTTCCTGTTGGAGGACTAAACAAAATCTTGCTCTCACCTTCCCAGAAGGTGAAGAAAAACTAATGAGAAGGAACTGAGAGCCCATAAAAGCACTGAAATACAGAGAGTGTTCCTAAGGGTTCTAAGCCTTTGCTTTGGCAGAGGTGCCATGAGAAATCTTTGCCAGGAATGGGCTCAGAGCAAGTTAAAGCAGCACAGAAGCAGAAAGGCCTGGTTGTATCTCACAAACTTTCCTCATTTAGCCTAGAAGTAGCTTTTACAGCAGTTTTCCCTAATGGCATTAAAGCAAAAATTCTCAGCTACACTGGTTCAAGCTTGTATTTGCCCTAAAGTCTAGTTCAGCAGCCTTATCCAAAGATCACTTTGGTAATCTCTAAAGGAACAAGTTGCCATCATCCATATTTTTCCAGCTCTTTCCACTGTCTCTACAGCATTTACTCAAAGGAAATTGAGAAATACCAGTCAAAAAAAGCAGGTTCTACAAAACTTCTTTGGGCCTGTGTTTGCGAGCCTCATCACCCAAGCAGCCAGGAGGAAATTCATCTGCAGCGAGACAAAGCAGAAAAGGTGCTGAGGGCAATTACTCTGAAACCAGTGCAAAGATTCAGGACTAACCCATTAGGGCACGTCAATGCTACACTGCTCTGCCAGGGCACAGGAACTCAGAAAAATGGGATTCAGAATTTAGGAGATTAAATCTCTGCTACTTAGTGTATTGATATTTTATCCCTGTAAGGTTATTTTTTGTTCCCCAGGAAGACACTCCCTGGCTGGAAGTGAAGCTTTGTTAAAACGGTGTAGATGCAGCTAACTGATAGTAAATTCATGAAGCAACTCAATCTCTTAGCAATGCCATCTACATCCCCAGTGGGGTAGCACAAAATATTTCTAGATTTTCATTGTGCAGAATTATTTCAGACTTCTTGTTTGTAGAACTGGATTTCACAGTTGCCTTGTGACATGGAGAAAGTGGTTTCAGTCCTGCACATCACTGATTCCTGACAAGCCATTTTTGTATTTGAAAACACATCATTCTGCAACCTCAATCCAGGATTTCACTGAAGTCAGTGAAAAGCCTGATTTGAAGAACCTGTCATTCACTTAATCACCTGCACTCTCCTGCCATGTTTCCCAATCATAAAACTCTTATTCCCTCATTTTGAGCTAAGGTTCATTGAATTAGTTATTTCAGAGGTCAAAACCCAAACCACCTCAAAGCTCCAGGTTTCTTTTCATTCTTCTGTTTCTAACCAACTAGAAAAATAAGGAAGTGGTAAAGGCAAAACTCAGATCTCATTCATCCAGAACACAGAAGGTGGGCCTTCCCTTTGAGCAAGCTCACCTTGCCTTGCCAAGTACCTGCCTGCACATAATCAGTGTGAAGAGCAATCCAGTTTAGCTAGAGAGACACAGTGGAGCAGACCCTTTTCATCTGCCCTGTTTCAGAAGGCTGGTGCCAAAACCACTGAAATTAATGGGGTCTTGTCATTCAGTGAGGACTTCTGGATTAGCTGTTACCTTCTCCAAGTCATTTCCCCTCCCTTTTGTTCACTTTATCACTCTGGAAAGTGAAAATAGAAGTATTTGAGAATAGAAGTATTCCTCCACCTCAGTGGATTACCTGCGAGACCTCCTAGTTTACCTTTGAGGTCTCCCAGTGGGAATCTCCACTCTGACTTAATACAGTTAGATCAGTCTAAGACCAGCATTGGCAAAGCCCGTCAGAAGACCTCAACCTTGGAGGTCTAATTAGGACTCCAGGTTCTAGTGGGAACAGAGTGCTTAATCTAGAATATAAAGAAATTGTCTTGAATCTGCTATAAATTGATTTAAGAGATAGATGAAAAATTAAATGGTATAATTACAAAGGTTAACAAGCTCAAGGGAGTCATTAGACAAACTGAAAAGATCATCAGTTTTTTAAAAAGGAACAGAATCAAAGATAATGGAATTCAACAATTTTAACTCAGTTTTCCTCATTTTCCTCAGCTGAGAAAACACTGTAAGCTCATGTCAAACAAGAGTGTTAAATGGTAATTTCTACAACATTTATCTTTGAGTATCAGATTAAATGAGTCTTTAAGGTAAAGACTGGTGACTATTTAACCTGCTGCAGTGGAAAAGTATTTAAGATATTAAACATGATCTAAAATTATTGCTATAACCCATCACTTCCTAATCCCTTAACTCCTAGACAGGATTTAAAATAAATTATATAAGCTTTAGTAAACAAATAAATATACCATATAGGAAACCAAAAATGAGGCAGACTCCCCGAGAAGGAAACATAAGTACTGCACGTGAGGTTTAGGGGTGAGCTTTCCAGAGTACCTCAATGAATTAAGAGCCTAATTCTCATTTATGGGAGCACTTATGATAAAGGAGAGATTTTCCTCCAGGAAAATTTTAACTAAAATTACACGACAGAAGTACTTACTTTGTGATTTTTATGACAACCAAAACATAGTGAAAAAGGCTCCTGGAGCTCCTGATTGCTTTATTTCATTTCTCACCACAAAAGTGAAAGAAGAGAACGAAGGAAAGATTATATTGCCAGGTTGCTCATTATTAATGGTGAAGGAAATAGTTGCCTTAATACATTTGATTACATCTTAATCACAGTCAGCCCGTTACTTTTTAAACATGCCAAATTCTGTTAACAGAAAAGCGTCTTTACGCCAACCACGAACTGTTTGGTCCTGACCACTGACAAGTTGCGACAACTGCACCGAGCCTCCTGGGAGAGCGTAAATATAACCAGCTTTGCACCCACGTGAGTATCATCTGTCAGTGCAAGCGCGCTATCAAAACTGCAAGGAAGGTAGGGCTGGGCATGGCAGGAGTTTCCCGAGGTGCTTCAGGAATAATAAAAGACCACATGTGTAGGG
>NW_010414528.1:65696-86043 GCF_000710305.1 Buceros rhinoceros silvestris
GGAAGGACTGCTCAGTAGAAGCGTGTAAGTCAAAAGCTGCCCTCTGAATTCCCAGTGTTCCCAGGCTGTCCTCAGGGATAGCCCTGGATTGTTTTTCATGTTGGTAGAGCTAGTCGAGGAAAACCATGCCTGAAGTGTGCCCAAATGCCGAGATCAGGCCATGAAGTGCATCAAGCTGTTGAAAATCCTGATCTTTAATAGAAAAAGTAAAAATCAATCGCTGGAACATTACCGAAATATCCCAGGCCTGAAGTGGGCTTTCTAGGATTTGAGCTAAGCAGCACAGAGAACTTTCAGGAGCTGCTTCTTCCCTTCTTTCTCTGATTTACACCTCTCAAGCTCCCAGGTCTCTCCTGAAGGGTTGACCAGCCAAGGCTTGCAGAAACTGCAGCATGGCTCAAACTGCACCAGTCTTATCCTTTTGTTTGCTGCCCAACAGAACCAAAATTCAGCATCAGAACTGAGACTCCTTTGTGAGGAGCGAGTCAGCAGTCACATGGAAAGAGCAAGAATACAAAATCCACCACCCAGCTTCCTGGGGAAAAGACAGACCTTTCAGCAACAGCTGCATCTGACCAGAGCTTTATCTCCTCTATCACTCACTGCTAAGAAATAAGAAGTTGGAGAATTTTTCTTTAATAAGAAAATCATCTCAAAGCCTTATTCAGAGGCTCGCTTCCCAGGACTTGGCACTCCGACACCCTTTGAAACATGGCAAGGCAGAGACACACAATTTCTTCCACCCACCAGACTTTGTTGCCTAAAACTTCAGGAGCATAGCATCAGCTCCTTTCCTAGTCCTTCCCAGGTGGTTGTCTGGACCGAGATCCTAGAGCAATGGAAATGAGGGAAGTGTGAAAATTCACAAAAATGTGGTAAGGGAGACGCTGATGGAGGAACGTAGTTCAGCACTACCCTGAGACTGCTCTGACAGAGCGCTGCAGATGGGAAGGGAGTCATCTATTCTTCATGTGCGTGGTAGGTTAGACAAGAAATAACAAGATAAAATTACAGCTAGGGAAATTCAATTCAGACATCAGGAAATACTTTCTAATGGTGAAGACTGTTATGCCCTGGAACAGATAGCTTAGGGAGACTGGGGAATATACGGTGCTGCTGCTTTAAAGAGACAGATGAACTAAATGACCTCCCAAGGTCCCTTGCAAGCCTATTTTCTTTAATTTAGGGCAAATCCTTTCAAATTTCTCCATATACTCTTGCACCTGTATGACCTCTATAACTTTCCAGACTTAGTGGATGTGCTTGCTTCTGAATTAACAGCGTGTCTGGGTTTTAAGAACAGTATATAAGCCAAGTAATAATAATTATAGTATTTAATGATACAATTTTACCACAATTATACACAGACTATAGCTCTATTCAATCCAAGAATGTCATTAGGCATCTGGCTATGCAGCCTTCATTCAGTCAAGAACATCAGCCTTTTCAAATAATTTTCTTCAACTACTCCCAGATAACATTCATAGGTTACAAGGCATCAGTCTCTGTATTTAACTGCCTCAAACACTTCAGTGTTGTTAACTGAAATGGCTCAGTTTGGCATGACTCTGGCAGAACAGCTTCTGACAGTGGGCATTGTAAAAATTCTGAGAGAAGCACTTTTGGGGGTGATTTATTTAGTATCACCACTTATTTTTATCAAAATCACAACTTGAAGAGCAGGGCTAAAGAGGCAATAAACGAAACCACACAGACCTCCTGCATGCAGAAAACAGAGCAAGACTCTGGTGATCAATATAAATCTGATCTTGCCACCCATTGCACACACTGGCACCAGCCCAGCAAAGCACTTAAGTGCATGCTTAATTTTAAGTATACAGGTAGCGCCATCTAAGCTAATGGAATCACTTAAGTGCTTTGTTGGATCAGGGCCAGCCTCCTCAGCATCTCAGTGTCAAGTACACAGAGCAAGGGCTTCATCTAATTGCATCAGACTTTAATTGACAAAAATCTAAGTAAGCCAGCATTCAGGCTGAGCCCATCTCTAGGGCAGCTATTATAACCACCATGAGTAGGAGAGGGTTTGTTTGTGCTGTCCCAGTGCCTGAAACATCCTGTTGTATTTGATCCACCACGCCTCATCTCTGGTATAGGCCCTCTCTCAGCAACTCTTGTTAAAGTTTTCTGTCCAGTGCATTCTCACCAAGACAGCTGATTTGTTCATCCACCCCCAACGACAACACTAGCTTCTCACATAACTATGTTGTCTTTCATGCCAAGTATGTTCCATCATTTGCCATTATCTCCTCTTGATGTACACACATGCTTAGGCTGTGGACTGTAAGTATTTTTACTTGTGCTTTTCCTGCATCTGTGGAACTACAAAAGAATTAAAAGAAATGCTATTGATGCTGCAGCAACTGAAGAGAGCAGATCATGTAACAGACAAGCCTAACATCTCTATAACCTGAAAAAAAAAAGATACTCCTTACATAGCTAACTTCTTACTCAACCTCCTAGCAAAGGTGTAGTGTGTACATATCAACCCAGTAGCTTAAGGAGTCCCACCTCTGTATAAGCTCCTACAGAAACAACACCGCTGTTCTGAAACAGTCTGCTTCAGGAAAAAAAAAGAATCTAGTTCAGCACAGATGCAGAATTAACTTCTCACCACAGTATATTCCTACAGAGTTAGGAAAAGAAAATAGTCTGACAAATTCTCAGATGTGTAATGAGTTTATTTAATGCAATTACTGAGAAAGGGTGGTTGAGGGCTTTGTTAGTAGTGGGGGCAGAGCGCATTGACAGCAAGGCACGCGTCCTGCATCTGCACAACCCCACTCACACAAGCAAGACCTTTGCTTTAATTGCCTTTATCCAAGCATGAAACAAGTGCAGCACTGAGCCACAAGCCAGAATCAAGATACGGCAACCAAACCAGTAATTGGGAAAGAGGGGAAGATGTTTCCAGAGATGCAAGGGGAGTTTGTAACATCTGTTGTCACTGTATTTTTCCATTGTCACAGTTAGAAAACAACTATCTTTCATCCACAGCTGCTGAATAGACCTCTATCTGAAATGCAAATTTCCCTATCAGATAGGGAAACACTGACCAGGTGGGAACAGTCATGTACTTGCACCTCACAACAGCAGTATTTTTGTAGTAGCTCTCTCAACTATAACTATGCCCTCAGAAATGCAACCACACTTCCCGTGCCTTCTGCAGGAAGTTAATTTCTGCAGTTACTCACTGCGGAAGCGGTTTTTCACAACACCTAGAAACAACACGCCACTGAGCATTGACCACTCTCGCAGCAGCCGAAGGCAGTGAAATCCCCCAGACCAGCAGCATCTTGACTGTGCTCTAGCAGTACCTGTGCAATCACCCTGTATCAGACGGGGAGGCAGGAATAATTCAAATACACAGACAATATTTAACAGACCAGCACATTTAAGTTAGCATGTCTGCAAACAGGATTCACCTTCTTGCACAGACTGAAGTCACCTAAGCCCCCCGCCCCGTACTGGAGGAGGTGGGTTAAGTTCTCACCCACTCCAGACTTCTGTTGAAAGCAACAATCACGTGCAGCAATTTGGAAGACATGAGATTTCAAAAACAACCTGAAGCAGTTCTTTCTGAAGAACGACTTCACTTGTTAGCGATTTCGTAAAGAATTGCCTATTGTCATGGCCTTTTAGAATTTGAGCGTTGTGTGCAGTTACAGGTAAAAATTCTTGATCCTCAATTAATGCACTGAAATGCACATGAATTTAGATACAGTAGCAATTTTCAAATTCCAGATTGCAGGTACACTTTCACATCTCTCTGATAACAAAGTCACTGGGACCCTTCTGTGAGTTATTCAAGGAGTCAGACCCTGAACGAGGACAAGAGCTCTCCGATTGCCCTTTGCAACTGCCTCGCGTTTAAGGATCACTTTCTAAAATGTGTTGGCAGACATATGAGCATAGAAAAAGTCAATTCAAGGAAAAGCTTATTTTAAAATAAGCAAAACTATGAGAACTGAGTAAGGGCCAAGATACAAAGTCCTACAACTCTACAGTGGCTGTCTCTACCAGGGTGTTTTCCCTAAAAGGCACATTCTAGCTGCAAAAATAGTCCAAACACATTTTCCTCTTTTGTGTCTGTCCCACAGAAAAGAGACTTTCAGTTATTAACTCAAAATTTAGCTTTTAATCATATCTGCTCAGAGCAGGGTTGAAGCTGTGATGCAATGCACAGCTTTCCTGCTAAGCATATGGTTTTTAAAAAGCAAGAAGGGAAAAACGACAGACAGGAAAAGGTTCAGACTTCTGTAGCCTGGGTTTTGCACTGCGTGGTAATTATACTGAAGAATTCATGACTCACTTTGGTGCACTACTGTGCACTGCGCTGCTAAATTAGAAGTTTGGCAAGGACACCAGACAAATGATGAAAGATGTAATATTGGTTTCTCCAGCATAACTCATCACTATAGTCTCATGGTGTTTCAAAGGGCTTTTTTTAGCATACTAAGAAAACAAGTTCTTCTTAAACAAGAACATATTGAATCAAAAAGGTACTGTACAGAAGTTGGCAGAAACAGGTAAAATTTCTCTTAAAATCAGCCTTTCAGGTACTTTGGTTAACTGATGCCTAGAACTCATTTCTGAGTCTACACCGAGTATCTTACATGGAGACTACTTAAAACTGTTATGCATTAAGCATAAGTGCGATGCAGAGATGAAGCTCTTCCACTCTATAACACTCATAAAGGAAAAGAATATTTTCTTTACCCCAGCTTACAAATGTGTATTGTCAAAGAGATTTACATAAAGGCTCCCTAGTCATCTGACAGCTGCAATGAGGCCAGGCACACTGGAAGATGTTCACATGGCGATAGCTCTTAAGACAAATCCATTCCTCACAAGGACTGCAGTCAGCCTAAAGTTATGCAGCACACCGGAATTAACCCAGTTTTGCCAGATTCAGCCAATCCTCATGTAACGCTGAACTAGTTATTCTGATTTGTAATGAGAAAAAAATTGGTACCAGTCATAAGAAAGAGGCAGCAACGTTTTAAAAAGATTGCTGTGTGATCCAAACTAACATATCAATTTACCCAGATGCACACCAAATATAACCCAGCTCCCCAGTAAGTCAGGGATGGGAACTAACTTGTACTAGGCATTTGCACATCTTTTCACAAAATTTATACAACATGCATGTGTTCATGAAGTTTTCATAGCTCATAGCAGTCAGAGGGTTTGAACATGGAAACAGTGCTTAAAAATGTTAGCAGAAATCCTGTCTATGAAATTTGTCATTAACTTCAAAGCCTCTCTGCATAAGTCTGGTAAACTCTCAGAAATAGTGGAGGCAATTATTAATGCTAGTCTCCATATGCTAAACAACCACTGCTCTGTATATTATGTATTTCGTTTAAAGGCAAGCAGAGACTGCAAACAGTTATTTTTAACTCTTTTCAGTATACAGTACATCTGGTGTGCTTGGCTTCGTTAAAAATCAGAGTCATTTACTGATTTGGCTGTCATCCAGATTTCTACATGAAACACATGGACTAAGCACAAAATAATGCTGGTTTATGTGCATGGGTACATGTATTGTATTTATTATCTGCTACATTAATTAGAAATACAGTTAAAAGTGCTGGGAGGGCTTTGAAGGAATGGACTATCATACTTATCCTCTCATTTCCTCAAAGTCCTGGAGCTCAAAAACATCAAGAACAAGGTTATGAAACCTTTCTGTATGTTTACATGCTGCTACAACATACAATCCCATCGACTTTGCTTACTTGAGGAGGGGATCCTGAAGCTGGTTGTAAAAGGGACACGTATTGGGGCATAGCAGATACTTTCAACATAGCTTTAAAGAACATGCACCAAGAAAAGCCTCCAACAATAATGAGCTACTAAGATATCTGCCAACGTGGATCTCAGCCAGCAAGTCAAGCAAATTAAAAGCTGCAATTGGTTCTGACAATTCTCCAGCAAAACTTGTCCCGAGTGTTCTTCCCTGGTTAAAACCAGAAAAAGATCAGCATGCACCAAAGGTCAGAAGGTTCAGACCAACTGAGACCAGTAAAGGGAGGAAATTAAAATGCTGAGAGGGCACCACAGAGTGTCTTGCCAGCAGCCTTTTATGAGCTCGCTCCAAAGCCTGCTGAAGTCAACAGGATTCTTTCTGGAGATGCCACCAGCTCCAGGTCACATTCTGGCTCATTGCAGAGCTCCAGTTCTCTCCTCTAATGCTGCATTGTCACATTAGGAATCAGCAAAGAGAAGAGACTCTTGCAAATAAGCACTGAATTAGGGCTAGAGAGGTCAACACACCACAACTCTGCTCTTACTGAAACTTTGCGCTGAGTGGAAATAACATAATGATATTCACTTGAATTTGAAAATTAATTACAAGGTCATTGTTTTGGCAACCTTTCAGCATTTGTTTTCCATGCCTGCATGAACACAGAGACCTATTTCTAACCAGAACCCTTACAAAATCAGCAGGCATAAAACGTGAACAGCCAGATGTTCAGAGAAAGGTGAAATCCAAATTGTATATTTGATTTCTGATGTGATTACATAATCTGTCCAGGAGAAGACAAGCCGATACCCTGCGGCTTACGCAAGCAACCCAGATGGAGCTTTGCTCGTAAGGCAATTCCTGTTATTATTAGCAAAGGCACATCTGGCTGGCCAGACCACTGCAGTCACAGCCAGCCTCTAGCACATGTAGGTCCCAACCCATTGCCAGTAGGGAACAGTCCTCAACAGGGCGAGTTATGCAGCTCATCTGTCTTGTGTGGCCGATCACAATGCAGAGGTGCCATTGGGTTCCCTGACCCCAAGCAGGACAAGTGCTCACCATGTGCCCAATCATCCACCCAGCAGATGAGAAAGTACAGTTGTTTCAGATGTGCAGAGTCTCAAATTTTTCCTTTTTAAGGACATTGCAGTCTTCTCTCATTGATTTATTCCCCTGGCCCTCATATGCTGGTTGCATATGGTACTAATTTCGCACCCATTTTCAGATGATGCAATGAAATTAAAAGACATGGCCACAGTCATACAGGGATGGCAGCATTGATGCAGGCTCTGGGAAGAGCTCCTTAGTTTTTTCCCCTCTAAATATGGGCGTACCATTTCTTTCATACTTTTTACCACTGTATGGCAGTCAGAAGTGTCAGACTGACAAAACCATCCTATGTTACAAAACCTAGAGTTCATTTTAATTTTAATGTCCTTCAGAGGTTAAACTTCCATGGGAAATTATTGTCAGAAAAATATGGCTTGCATATGTTTGCACCAGAAAGCAGTTTCTGCTGCTATTTTCCACAACTGTGATTTCTGCTTTTTTTTTTAATCATGACCAAGAAAGAATAAAAGTTCAGTTTGAGTTTCAAGAATGCAAATGTGCATATTCAGCACCCAGGGCAAGTTTTCCCACTACTGGTGTTAGCCAGCCCAAGTCAAAAGACCAGTACTTCTGGAGGATTTGACCAGCAGCAATCAGAGTCACTGCCTGCCCTTTGAACGCTGGGGTCTGGAGAGCAAAGAAAAGGAGAAAAATCATTTTCTACAGACCTTTCTATTAAAAGACTTCAGAAGTGATTGCCACTGCTGTGTCTCTCACCTCTAAGCCTCAGTCCCTTTTTCTCCTTGGTCTTTTTTTTTTGCCCACTGTTTGTGTCTCAGCCCTTCTGGCTGTCAGGCACCAGTAAGTGAGGAACTAAATTACTTCAGATGGCACTTACCGTGGGGTACAGAGAGGAGCACGTTTGCAGTCTTCACCCATTTCTTCCTGCCACTGCAATGAAGGAGAGGATGAGAAAGTGCTGCCGCATTGGCACACTGCCTCTATAAATTTAATGGCAGAGAAGAGGCTACAGGGGCATACAAACTGCCAATATTTCCCTCTGGGGTAAGGTTATTTGTATTTCAGTGCTTTCCACCATCCTTACCTCTCCTGAACTGTTTTGTAGCAATGCCAACGCCTCCTTTCCAATAATAAACCAAAATGCCAGACCAAATGTGAAGGGGGAGGTTCAGCTGTTTTATTTGAAGTCCTTACATGGAAAACAGCTTGGGTCTGGCTGGACTCATGAGATCCGTTGGACACTGCACTCCCATTTTGCCACAGGTTTATAACACAAAACCAGGTGGAAAACAGAGCGATTATGCTCCGTGATTTTTGTGCTGCCTCTGTAATGGCTTCACCCTGGAGTGTGCTTGGGCATCTATTACCTACTGTACACCCACAGCAAACTTCATCCCTTACCCCCACCTACTGTGACTGTGCCCTGAGCATCAGTGCAGGAGAAACATTTGGAGCAGCTGCACAGCAGGACCTTTTGGCCCTAACTTATATGCTGGTCTCCACATCAAGTTCAGGCAACAGCTACATGACAAGAGTCTTGGAAATAGCATCTTCCTTCAAGCATAAAGGACCTCTATGGACAGTGGTATTTCACACGATCTTCTGTACCTCTCTGTAGGTGGCAGACAGGACAAGTCACACATTACCAGCCCTGCATCAAAGACTCCCTAGGGAAAGCAGCCTCCTCCCCATCCTCACACAACCCTCACCCTGCCTTTATGCACAACCAAGTCCTACTCAAACTCAAGCACACACTAGTTTCCTGCCCTTTGCCATCTGCAATCCCCCGTCCACATCTGCCACTGTCAGCAGTATAAAGCAGAACATCCATGCAGTTCTTGGCTGCCCAGTGCTACTCCAGCGTTATCCCTAAAGATGAAAGGTAGAAGGCACAGCCTACCTGTAATTATAGAAAGAACCAATAATGATCTTCAGCTTAAGAAATAACAAAATAAAAGAAACGGAGTAAGAGGAATCATAAAGCAAGAGTTTATATTGGACTGTGAGCACCCACAGAAATGATACTCAAAGTTTCATCTCATACTCTTTGTTACTCCTGTTTCATTATTTCTTCATGTCCTTCATTTTCAGGCCTCCTGTATAAGACATTTTGTTCTTTAATTTATTTGTCCCTTTTTTGTTCTTCCTTTGATGTTTATCCTTTTAGTGTTTCTTTCCAAAAGCTTTTTTTTAAAGCTTTACCAGTTTCAACATGTTGTCTTTGAAGCAGTTTTGGATTTGTTGCTACTTTGCTCTTCATGCAATTTTTATTTTTCTTGCTGGCTTATTTGTTATCTGTGGCACAAAAGAAATCAGATACCAGGAACTTTATGGCATGACTCCACATCTATCTAGATACAAATATTAAGTTTAATTTTTACTTTATCACATCTAGCATTTGATTTACCTCATTTCCATTTTTAGACTGGAATTCTGAAGTGGACCTTATAAATAACAAAGCAAAAAAGTCTTTGTGGCCTTACACTATATGAAGGACTCCAATATTAAAGATGCGGGTCTTGCAGAACATACTCCAGCAAAGCACTGACCATTAGCGAGTTGAGCAGGACCTCTACGCGCACTGATGGTGCTAAGCAGAAGGTCTTCAGCATGAGCTGAGCAGGACCTCTGCTCCTGGTAATGGCACTATGTGCCAGCCTTTTGATTCAATCTGTTCAGTCTTTGACTATCAAACTGCCAAACTAAAGATCCACGGTCAAAACTTCTATTGACTTCAGTGAGAAATTAAGGATGTCAGCCAGGTTTTGCTGCCACCAAGCTGAGGGGAACTGATCCAACTGCAACAGCCTCTTCCCCATCACATCAAGGCAAGGAGCTCCAGGGGCATGGCATTATCCCTTCAGTTAACTCAAGAGTTAGCCTTTTTCAGAGTTTTATGTCTATACCAGTGCCAAAAGGAGAAAAGCCTATGCAAAAGGCACAGAAGTCCAGTCCCTGCACCCTGACTAACCTGCCAGAAGAGCACAATCTATATTTGATGACAGCTGGAAAGGAGACGAAGATGCATACCTTCATACAGCAAAATGTGAGCTTAGAAGAGCTTTGCAGCCACTGTTACTACAAACCTCTTGTGCTCTTGAAACTGTTAGCTCCAGTAGAAATAGTAAACATACCATTTAAAGAAAGATTCATATTTATGAGTCACCATACAAGCATTTTTATGTATGAGTCTTGTCTGAAGGGTCCCAGCTGAGATCTAGTTAGAGCAGGGCTAGTGTGATCCAGTTCTACCTGAGTTTAAATATTTTACAAGACAACTGCTACCGCGCTGGCTTGTACTTATTCTATATGTTTTTCTATGAGAAAGGACAGAAATCAGAGCAGACAGCCATGTACAGAACACCAATCTAAAAGATAATAGGAAAAGCTTTGCAAGGAGAGAATTCAATTCACTTTACAACAAGAAAATGTTCATTTCTCACAATAGCACCCAGAATGGTCAATGCTTGGTTCCCATAAGCTCAGCTCTGTATACAAAGGTCGTGATATTTTGTCAGCAAAGAAAACAAAGGTGCTCAGATGAGCTAGTCAATAATTGACTGAGCCTTGTTACTCACTGCAATCTATCTTGTCACCATGTCCCTGTCTCAGTTTCAGTTAAAACTAGTGAATCACATCACTGAATAAGACTCTTACCTTGAGGAAAAAAAATCATGATTGCTGACAACAACAAAACCTTCCTATCTGGTTTTCTCAGAGGTCACTCAGCTGTTAGGTCTGTTTACACTGTCACTTCTATCAGCTGTGAAGAACCAGAAGAAAGCACATCCTAATATTCACTCCTTTTGTCTAAAAAAATTTCCATGGAAACCTTTTTTTTCCCCTTTTAAGTTACCTAAAGCTTCAAAGAAGCAGAGAAGGAAGAAGTCTGCACTTGGAACCACTTTCACTTTGTCCGTCTGACATTCACGTTTGCAGCCCACCCGAGAGTTATAACCTTGACACATTTCTTGGCAGCTGCCCAAAGTTTTTATCTTCCAGCAGAGAAGGTAACTGAGCAACTGCTTTCACCACTGGATTACAGGCACTCTGTGTATATATATATATATATATATCTTATCCCCATCCTTCTAACCTGTGTTCTACCCGAGGACACTGCTCTCTTGCTGGAGGCACTGTATATAAACACAGAATAAAGGATAGGTCCTGCCTCAAAGCGTTCACCCTCTAGAGAGACAGAGCAGATAAATCAAGTCTTATTACTCCAACCTATATATGGAAATCTGTGTTGGTCTCACTCCACTGTGACAGCCCCAAAGGCAAGGGGTCAATGGCAATTATACTTCCAGTTCAGGCACCTAAACTGTCTCAAGTGTTTGAGCCCTTGGAGAAGCCCAAGGCCAAACAAGAAATAAGAGCAAGAAAACAAACCTGCCCCCAGGATCCCAACACACTCCCATACTCATAGATTGTCCCCCCTCATAACAGCACAGCTCCTTCTCACGAGGGCTACGCACATCCTCCCACCTTCGACAGCAAATGCAAAATAACCATATTTATTTGCTAGAATTGACTATTGCAACATATCAATAGAACACCTCAGAGTGAGACACTGAAAAAACCCTTAGGGAAACAGACAAATTTAGGACCAGGAGAGTTGAAAACACTAAGAACAAAATGGCTCCAGCAAACCCCATCCTGCTGATGGAAAGGGAGGGAGAGACACCAGAGACCCACAGCTCCTTCTCACGAGGGCTACGCACATCCTCCCACCTTCGACAGCAAATGCAAAATAACCATATTTATTTGCTAGAATTGACTATTGCAACATATCAATAGAACACCTCAGAGTGAGACACTGAAAAAACCCTTAGGGAAACAGACAAATTTAGGACCAGGAGAGTTGAAAACACTAAGAACAAAATGGCTCCAGCAAACCCCATCCTGCTGATGGAAAGGGAGGGAGAGACACCAGAGACCCTCACCACCTCCCTGGACAAGCCAACAGCAGTCTCCCCACATCTGCATCAAGGGAAAGGATGAACCAGCCCTGGGCCCACCTTAAAGCAGGCTGGAAGGGTTTAATTCAGATCTCACGTGTATGCAGCAGGACCTGCGCAGGCTGGGATAGAGCCTTGGCAGGGTTACAGCAGCACTGGAACACCCTGGCAGAATCGGGCAAGAAGAGGCCCAAAACACAGGGCAAATTGTTAGAAAGGAATCTTGCACCAAGCTAATAAATATAAAATATACATATTTGTTAGGGACTACAAAGACAGAGAGGGTACATTTTTAAATTTGATTTTTTTTCCCCAGAAAATAGTGTTTTCGGTATGACCTACTAAGCAACAATTAATTCACGAGGTGGGAAGGAAAAAGGGCTGCTGAAAACTCAAGCACTGCAGTCTTTCTCTAAGCTTACAGAGAGTTTTATGGCAAGGCTTGATTAGACAACTTTATCAGCAAATGTTCAGAAAAGAGGGATTTAAGTGACAAATATTACACAGGCATCCTCCATGGTCAAAGTTCTCAGTGTCCAATATCCGGTCACCAGAATTGGAGCTATGATTGTATTTGAACGATGTTCAGGAAAACTAAGAACAGGATGCAAGAAAAATGTGAGAGCAGGGATGCAGAGGGGGCTGGTCAGAGCAGAGGTACAGGAGGGTTCTCACAAGCCCCTCTCAGAGAGACCCCCTGTGCTCTGCACTGCCAGTCACCTCACACTGTCCTCAGGGATATACAGATGCTTATACACATAAGGACACTACTAAGTTTAAGGGGTTTCATGACTCAAGGACTCACCCACAGTCACAGATCCTTCTATACAGAATATTCTTAAGCATTGAGTTTCTTGTAGGGTTAAAGTCAGACACACAAATTATCCTCCAAAGAAGCAAGACCTAAAATAACACCACTGTCTCTCCCCTATAGTGGCTTTTATTAATGGGAAAGATACACTAGAGCATTTTGACATCTATCAGATGAAACACAACTGAAGCAGCTTTCCAGCATCACACCGCCAGCGAGCATCCAAGTTGGGGAGAGCCACAGCCTGTTAGGTTACACTGCCTAGTTGCAAGACTCTCCCATGAGGGATTTTTATTAGTATTTTAATGTCTATTTCAGGTGGTGGCATGCTGAAAGCATCTCTGTGGTTTGCTTCTTCAAGTTTTTTTTCAAATTCTGATTGAAAATTTAGCCAGCCAAAAGGAAAAAAGCTCAAGTTAAGAAGTGAAAACATCCATATAAATCAGAATTAGACAGCAACAAAAAAAAGAATTCCCAGAAGACCTTCTTCAGTATACAATTAAACTGTTCATGCATGCATTCATGTCTTTGTGCACACTCAAACGGGTCTGTGTGCAACTGCACACTGCAGCAGGCAGAAGCTTCCTGCGTGTGTGTGTAACTACATCTTGGTTAGCATCAGGACACATTTTCTCCCAGCATAAATCATGCAGCTCCATCAATTTCAGTGAATCTGCAGGATGATTTCTATGTGTAATTTGGCAAGCTGTGTTTTATACACTTTAAAGAGTCACGCACTGTTACCTGAACTCAACGTCCACAAGGAATGCAGGTTATTTGATTGCAATTCTTGTTAAAGGAACCAGTAGTTATAGGAAGATGAAATTATGATAACTCAAGTAGTGCATACTCTTATGTCATGCACATCAAGATAATTTGTTTTGACTTAGTTTAAATAATCATTTTCAGATAAGAACACAACCTCCTAACAGCTAATTTTCTTTATGACATCCTACCACTCAAGAAGGTAATTTTTCAGCCCCTCTGTAATGTAGCTATATGCAAGATTAATTCTCCACTTGAATGATAAGAGCTAATGCGATCCCTCCACAGGCCAATCACAGTGCTCTATCAGCAACAATAACAGGTTTTGTTCTTGCATTACCAGGCAGCTCTTTGTTCCAGCCAATGGAAGAATTAAGCATTGTGAACCAGATCCTCAGCTGATATGATTAGGCAGCATTTCATCGAAACCAAGGGCAGCTGATGAGCTAACCCTTGATCTGCAGCAGCAAGAGCTAAGGAGTGATAATCAGGGAGGAAAAAGCCTTCTGTTCCATTGCCTTAATAGAATAATGAGTTCTCTGCTTTCAACAGGTTTATCAAGCAATCCCTGGGGTTTTGGATCATCCAGAATATTATAACCCAAATTAAAAAGTGGGAACACTCAAAAGGCTAAAGCTGGAAACTTTTGCTTGTTGAAATCAGTGGAGGCTGGTGATGCATTTCCAGGATGATCCACCCTTGGCCCAGCTCTGACAATGTGACAGTACCAGCCAGCTGTGCTGCTCACAGGGGAGCCTATCACATGTCCCTCCTTTCATCATTATTTAGCTCAATGCTCTTCCAGTCAACCTTAGCAAAGCCATTACAAGAAGAAATGTCTGGCCACAACACCTGTTTGATTTCGGGGAGAAGATCTGGTTAAGACTCATTAAAAAAATATCACATCATTAAAAATCCTGGGCTGTGACATAACCAAGACAACATTGGTTTGCCTTTTTAATGTATTAGCACACCACTTCGAACAGGTATCACTGATCCTTCACCCACCACAAGAAGCTGGCTATGAAGTCAAGCTCATGGAATTGCCTTCTGTCCCATATCAAGCACATGCCTTAGCAATAAAGGTGATTTTCACTGTGTGGGTTGTTTCCATGCAGTACCCATTAGATTGCCAGTGTGCTCTGTGTTTATAAGCAAGCAAAGCACTAACAAACTGGGTCAGCACATGAATCTTCAGAAGGAGGAAGGAGAGGGAGAGCAGAAAGAGCACCCTAGGCAGCATCACCACAGGGGCCAGGCAAGGCATGTGATATCCTCAGGACTTCCAGCATCGTAGATAGATGTTTTCGGAAAGGAAAATGCATTTTTCCATTAGAAGTAACAATAAAAAATATTACATTGATTGAAAATGTGCAATCAGGCCTGACTTACAGCTTGCCCTGCTGCATTCAGGCTTTACATCAGAAGGCTGTAAACTGTTATAACTGAAAATAGCTGGGTATGTTTACTCACCCAAACCCATGCTTCATTTATTTACCCAAATACATTATCACATACACTGACCATTGTCTCTGCTCGGTGAGGCAAGCAGACAGAAATGGGGAAAATAAACACCTACAGATTTCACCAGCAGATAAACCGTTAATTTATGCACAAAACAATGAATAAATGCCAGGATATACGACAATAACCACTCCTGAATTCTTGATTGTAGTATTAAATGAAAGCAAAGGTAGAATACACAAAATAAAGTGCTTAGTGTTAATCTGTAATATCAAATTTAAAAGCCTGCTAGATCCAAAGCAATCTTGTCTTGTGATTGAAGTAATTCAATGTGAAATTTCCAATAACATTCAAATACTTCCAAGAAAGAGTAAAGAAGTTTTAATGCAATAGCCAAAAGAAAAAGAAAATAAAGAGTTGATTTAAGGGATTTCATGTCATTGAAATTGATATGAGCTATATGCAATAACTCAATATCATAATATTCCATCAAGAACTTATAATTTCCTGTTTTCATAATGCTAGCAATTATAGGGGTAATGCTGGCCCAACACACAAGCACAGCAATGAAAAGCTCTTTGCCACACACTGGAATTCCATATGCAGGCATAGAGTTTAGAAACCAAGAAATATTTAAGTGTTTCTCACTGAGCCCCAAACCTGGAAAGTAAAATAAACAAAAAAGTCTGAAACCAACCAAACTCGGGCATTATTACAAAGGCCCTATGGCTTTACGCACACAAGTTCTGTGGTTAAAAGCTTGTTTGAAGAAAAGGTTGAACTGCCACCAGTTACCAAAAATTTGTTTTCCCATCAAGTCTGAGCCTTGAAGGCAAATGTTTGAAGCCAGCAGGAAGTAACTTGCATACAACCACTGCACTTGCACTGGAAGTGAAGGGGCCAGGGCATCAAGGTACACAAGACAGGGAGGTAGAGCTGAAATCCAGCTCTACATAAATCCCCATTTCTTCCCTTATAGCAGGAGAAGAGAACATTTCCTTTCTGAGGGTGGGTCACACATACTCCAGATCCCAGCACAAGCACTAAAGCTGTCATCTACCAAGCTCACATTTGCCCAGTCACAAATAAGATTGTCCTGGGAGGCTGCACCAGCCTTGTTAGCTCTTAAACCTGGTCCTTGAGCCTGCTTGTCCTGTCTGCTCCTCATCTTGTACCTGTTGCCCAATTTCCAGGCTATCCTGACCTGCAGACTAGCTCTTGACTTATCTCAAGATGTCCACAATCTGTGGCTTCCTGACCACGAGCCACCTCAGCTCCATTCCACCCACCCCACCGCAGATATACAGGTTTCCATCTCCAGCCCACCCCAAACATCAGATTCCCTGCCAGCCCCAGAGAGCTACCAACAGGAATGCAAACATGAGATTATCACTTATTTTGTGTTCCAAACAGATGATTAGCAAGGTGGGAGGAGCCCCTTCATTCACATCCAAAGCACCGTGGCTCTAAAACAAGAGCAGGATTATATTCTTGCACCTACTCATTGGTAAGATCAATGGGGAAGTAGAGAGGCTGGTGCCCTCCTTGCGATGAGATGTGCTAGAGATGGAGCCCACACAGGAGAGGGAAAAGGTAGATGTGACTTGGCTACACTTCCTTGTTTTACCCATCAGCACAACAGCAATATACTGCTGGTGCTTATTAACAGACAGTATCCAGGATGGTGGAAGAAAGGCTTGGGAAACAAAAATCGCACATTGCCCCTTAGCCCACAGCAAAGCCACAAGCTCACTCTGTGCTGGTATTTCCTAACTAGATGGTGCTTCTTATGTCACAGATGACTACACTGATGGTTAAAGGCATTAGTAGATACTGAAGTTGAGAAACAAAGAATTATCTGATGTTATTTCCCTTTAAAGCTTGCTTTATTGCATTGAATAGGACAAAAGAAAAATTTGATTCAGGTAACAGCATCTGCTCATCCCTGCTGGGAAAGGCTGAAGCCTGAAAGATATCAGGCAATTTAAAGAAAAATATACCTGCAGACTGCCAACAGGAACAGAGGACTTCATACTGTAGGCAGCCCAAGTTATCCAGTTTGTAAGATATTTCCCAAGACTTTGAGGGGGCTGGGACCAGAGCCGAGACATCCTCTTGCCCATACAAGAACAGAACCAGTCCAAGTGACCACAGGAGGTACAAGGGAAGAGCTGCCCTCCTTCGCAGCTCACTTCTAGGTTACCTGCACTCTTCATCCTAGATCACTAGAGAATGAGGGGTACTTCAAAATGGTGCACTGAAAGATCCCATGGGTCTTTTTTAACTCCGACTTGCTAAAAGCAGGTGTTACTGCTTATTTAGCTAACTGGGGTGAGGTGGCCCTTGCCCTTGATGAGCACCCCCATGCAGCTAGCTGCAGGCCAACAGAGCATTGCAGATTATAACAGGAGGTTCAGTTCTTTGGACTCCCACAAAAAAGAAGGAAAGGGAGAGAAGAAATGGAGGGAAAACCAGCTCTCCTTTATTCATATCTCTACAGAACATCAGTCCTGGCAAGACTTGTCCTCAGAGGTCAGTTACAGAGGGAAACAGGTACATCCACCAGTCACCCATCTTCTGATAAAACTCAAATGTTTGAAAGGCTCAAGGAACAAAAAGCTCATGGAAGAGAGTGAGGGAGGTTCAGTTCACATGCAGACACAATTTAGGTGAAGTGATACTTAACTGGATAACCAATATGCACCAAAAGTCATACCAAAGAGAACAAAAAGTAGCTTGAAGGAATCAGTTACTCACAATACTGCTATTTCAGCTTTTGAACACCTTGTAATTAATTACATTTAGCTGTTTGTTTCAGAGCTAAGCTTACTTTCATTATATAACTCTTGCATGGGGAGTTAACAACATGTTTGACAGTGTTCTATTACTGCAAAGTAATAAGTGTATTCAACTTTACAAACTCATTCAAGTAATTTGCAACCTTCTCTTCATCATATCTGTTAAGGCTCATGCCCTATCTATACCATAGCCTTAAGCTTTAGCAGGTCAAACCCTAAGAAAAAAATCCATGTAGCTACAACCCATAACCTACAAACCCTATGGGTCCACACTAAAGCAGATAATGTGCCATATCACCCACCCTTTCACGAAGCACTACAAGCAGCTCACCCAAAACCCCTTAAAAGCTCCAGCAAAGGGAACACAATTTGCTACACAGGACACTGTGTACTCACCCCTCCTGGAGCTCTGGCTGCTCTCCTCCATCACTCCACTCCCTGAGGCACAGGCTCTAGCTCCCACCTGCCTCTTTTTGTCTCCTTGGGCTTGATTGATAATCCATCTCAGCTGAGTTCCCTAAGAGAGAGCACCAGAAGCTCATCAGGAGAAAGGCTGCAGCCACAGGCAGGAAAAAAACCCAAAACTCAAAAAACAAACAACAAATCCCAACCCCCAAAAACCCCAAAACCAGTGTTCTACATGCCATTTATGCTGCACACCCATATAACCCCTTCCAGCAGCACTGGGTTCTTCAGGTGAACCAACACTGACGGACTTAAAATGCCAACTTGCTAAACTAGGTTAAAATAAGCTGAACTTTAGCTTACTGCATAGAGAGATAGTTAACTTACAAACCAAACTCAATGCCCCAAGCAGAACCATACAGCTATTGAGCAGTGGTGGGAGGCAGAGGCACACAAAGTGTTACCGTCTTCATAGTCAACTGACCAGATCCCCTTTGTATGAGCTGATCTTGGTGAAAAAGTGGGACAATATGGAAAGCCTTGCTTCTGGTTCCACAGCGAGTGTTCTGCTATGATTAAGTGTACAGGTGTACTTGAAGGATCCAGCATGATTCTGTGTGACCTAATGGCTTCCATGCATCTACAGTGAGCTGTACCTCTGAACCCTGGTACTAAGAGGACAGCAAGTCTTGTTCCCCCATAAACCTATGGAGCAGTCCATAAGATTATGGCCCTGTCAGATCTTTTTTTGTGTGTGTGTGTCAATCATTTTTTTACCCATTGGAAAAGCAGTGACTTCCCTGGTGCAAACCATGCTGACACTGTAACAGCTCATGGACGTGCTTCAGGAGAACAGAGAGCACAAAGCTCTGCAGAAGCACCCAGTAAGGAAACTGCTGGATGAAGCCTGGAGGGGGGAATAATTTTGGGGAGAAAGAAATACTTTAGTCTTGTTTAATCCAGGGAGAAATGGGCCAGCATGATCAGCGTTGAGATGATTCTGTGGAAAGGCGGTGATGGGTAGGCAGAAGCACATTACCTTCCTCATTGCTACTCAGTCTCACTCAATGACTGTTTGAGCCCTGCTAAGGACCATGAAATCCGGGGGACCACTTGCCCAAAGACAAAGTCAGCAGCCTAGAGCATCCCCGCCTGACCACCTGAAAACCACTGGAGGGGCTTGCCCCCTCCTTCAGACTGCCCTCAAGCTTAGACAACCATCAACAGCAGTCGCTGGGGTGTTCTGGAGGCTGCCCCGGCCCTGGGACCACCAGCTCCGTTAGCCATTAGGCCACCCGGCCAGGGAGCTGACTGCGCAGCTAACGGCAGCACGAGAGAGGGCAGATTACCCCGCAGCACACTCCCGGATTATCACAGCCCACAGGATCTCGGATTAAAAATAAAGTCTGTTCCTCCGGAGGAAGCAGAGCACACAGCTTTCTGCGTTGACCTTGCTCCAGCAAGGGGCTTGGGCACGAGGAGGAGCGGGTGGCTGGCAGCTCAACAGCCCAGGCAATGACGGAGCAGAATCGCTGCTCTCAGCCTGGGCACACAGACCGCACTTATACTTTGCCAAGCTATTAGCGCAGATTCCTCTCTCTGCTACGACTTTATTTATTTTGTTTTAAGGTTTTTTTATTCTACAAACCTTTGTGGAACAGACGCCCTCTCCTTGCCCCAGTTGGAGCTGCAGTAGAATGAAAAGGGGGTGGGAAGGAGGGAGGAGGGGGAAAAAAAATGCTTTTGGTTGAGGTTTTCCTGTTACTATCACTGTAGCGTTTATTTAGCCAATCTCCTAACTATGACGTGAGGAAGGCAGGAATCATGGCTCGCTCATAATATTTAACACACCCACTGAAAGCTGGAGCTGCAGAGCTACTAGTCCAACCACTCTCCAGAATTCAGTGTAGCTGAAAGAGGTTTTCACTCTGCACCTGCCAAAGATCTCTCCCCCCTCTTTCCTTCTCCCTCCCCTTCTCTCTTCCTTTCTCTCTCTCTCTAAAAGGCAGATCTGTAAGACCCTGCCGAGATCAAAGACGGGACCTCTTTGCTAAAAAGAACCTCTACTGATTTATATTACTTTCTTTCCTCTAATCCTTCCTCCCCCCCTCTTTTTTTTTTCTGTGCCATATTTAACCTTTATGTTGCAGTTGTGCCATCAGACCGTTTGCAGCCAAAAAAAGCCAACCAAAGCCAAAGCAAAAGCCAGCTCGGATACAGCAGCCACCCAGACTCATTCTCAGTTGAACATATTAAGCTTTCCCAAGCACTGGATGCGATGGATGAAGAAACTGGAAACGAT
>NW_010414528.1:86169-86450 GCF_000710305.1 Buceros rhinoceros silvestris
CGATGGATGAAGAAACGGGAGCCGCTCTAAGAAAATTTTTTCCCAGCCAATGTTCTTAAACAGTCTCAGAGAAGAGAGGGAGGAAGAGCGAGCGGGAGAGTGCTTCTGCTGCATCACTGGTCAGATTCAAAGGAAGGGAGTCAGCGTTTCCAGCACAGCCAAATATTATGGATGATTTTTTTTCTTCTGTCGCCTTTACGTACAGGTTTTCTTAATATTATTCTTCCCCCCCCTCCCTCCTCCTCCCCGTCTTTTTTTTTTTTTTATTTTTTTTGTTTAGG
>NW_010414529.1:0-688 GCF_000710305.1 Buceros rhinoceros silvestris
AAGGGAAGGGGTTTAGCCCCACCAGAGCCATCTTAACCCACGTAATGGGGTAAGATGGTGCCGGCGGGGGCTGAGACCTTTGTCTCCCTCTTCTCCTTCCCTTGCAGCGCGTGAAAAGTTTTCTCACGACTTTGGGGAAGCAAAGCCACAAACCCTCTCATTCCCTGACTGGGAGATGAAACATTTCAGTCATGCCTTAGGCAAATGAGGGTATAAAAAGCGAAGTTTTCCACACGCCCTGGGGTGCGTACATTTGAGTTTTCAGAACCCGACCCAAAGAGAGATTTCTAACACAGAGAGGCAGAATGCCACTTGTGTCCACACAGCAGTAAAAAGATTTATTTCACAAATACTTTCCATTTCCTCAAGGTGGTGGAAAGGGGTATGCGAGTTGTCCCTGCCCCCACATCAACAGAGAGATCCGCTGCCACAGGATACAAGAAGGATCGTCCCCTGTAAGCCGGTGAGGAAAGTCCTGCTGGAACCCGACACGGACGTCGTTGTCCTACGGAGGGACAGATGAACACCCAAGAGGAAGATACAATGGAGTCTTCTACAAAGGGTGAGAAGAAAGATTCTTTGCAAAAGTTTGTTGGACAGTTCATCTCTGGACTGGACCCTAGAGGTTAAAGACTCTTTCGGTGATTCTCCTTTCTCTCACACCCACTCCCCTCTCCCCAGCCCCCCC
>NW_010414530.1:0-18060 GCF_000710305.1 Buceros rhinoceros silvestris
CAAGGCGTTCCTACCGAGAGCGTGTTGTTAAGGAGGGGGAAGCGGGTTTTCGAGGTGCAGGGCACTTTTATTTCCTCGCAGTGGTTTGACGAGCGACCTGCCATGTGAACAGGCGGCAAGTAGGGTAGGCTGGAGGTTAAATAGAGAGAGGGAAAACTGAAGGGGGCTTCTCTCTGTATAGAAACGATGGGATGGGACTAAGGGATCAACGCCGGCACTAGGGACATGGGAGCTAGGTTGGAAAGCATAAGGTGTTCAGCCCCTTTTCATGGTATACGGAAGGTCCTTGTCTCGTGGTTTTTTTTTTTTTTTTTTTTTTTTTTTTTTTTTTTTTTTTTTTTTTTTTTTTTTTTTTTTTTTTTCCTTAGTCAGCCAATCGGAACTGGAAACAAAATGGACTGTGATTGTTTTCTGTGTAATATATAACAAAATACTCTAGCCTCTACTTTAAAAAGTTTTTGACAGGACTTAACGTGATTCTTAAATTAGATGGCACTCCCACCTCAGTTTGACAATTTGACTTTTGCAGATCCTGTATGGACTGTAGAACACACATGTTCTCATTGCGGATAATCAGTTAAAACTAAGCCAGAGCCTATTCCAGAATGTTTATTATGTTTTGAAGGTTAGGTTGCTGTGCATGTTTGCTGGACAGAAACAAGAAAAATGGCGGACTACTCTCATGTGATGAAGTCATGCTGTGTAAAGTTCACTCTCTGCAACTGCTTGTCATACACACATACACAACTGAAAATCTACTCATTCTTGACACAGTTATAGAAATACAAAGAAAAGTAGATAGCGTATGCCTCTTGTTAACAGTTCTATTTTTATTTATTTGCCCATATTATGGGTGTATTGTGCCGTTGCGAACCAGTGGTATGGAAGGGTACAAAGCACCCTTCCCAAATATGTTAAAATAGAATGGCATGCATGTGGCGTTTTCAATTTTCATGTAAACAGAAAACAGAAATATTCTTACCTGCCTAAATATTAACAGAAATTCTAGCAAACGATTGCTTTCATTCATTTCAGCGTGTTGCTACCTGGTAAAACTTAATCGTACAGACAGTGCTTAGTGTTTCTGAAATAATAAAAACCACTTCTTCTGCTGATCTGGTGGTGAAAGTATGTGTGACTTTAGAGTGAAAGCAGTGCTTCTTGATATTCTGTGACTGATCTCCATTTTAGAAATGGGCATGTTTTATTTCATACATCATCTTCTCAGATGTAGTAAAAATGTGATACTTCTGTTTGATACAGTCAAATATTGAGTGAAATTCTGATGGCTGCCTGCTGAAAGGTAGTAAAACACTGGGTTTCATTTGAACATCAGTTATGGGGAAGAAAACTGTAATTGTTAAAATCCCTGTTCTGCAATCATTTATGTGTATAACTAGTGCACAGGACTACTTAGGCTTAAAGCTAGCATGTTAATAAATATACGCTCTGTGTAATTACTGTCCTGTTCTCAGAAGGCATGTTTATGACATTAGCTCAGAACATAAAATCCCGTTCTTAAACTGTTTTCTTAGCTGTCCAGCATTTGTTGCCTGAAGCTGTGCATGCGAAACAATACTTACTAAAGTAAAGTGTGAAGCATCTCAGACTTTTCTGAGGAGGATAAGATTTACGGTCAGATATTGTTCCATTTCTGGATTTTCTCAGTGAAAGCAGAGAAAGTGAAAGACCTGTTTTACAAAAGGTCTCAAGTTATTCATAGAATGGTGGGAATAGCACAGGCTAGTGAGTCTGCGAGAATTCATTTTGTCTGTAAGACTGTCTTACAATGCATAGGCGTCTGTTCACTGAATAGTTAATTATTTTATTGAGAGTGGGATAGCTTCAACAGCGAAGATTGGGCTATCTACAGAATACCCTGTGAGTCAGGAATTCCCAACCTTGCTGGCTGTACAGTACCATTGTAGACAGAGAATTGCGGATTTTTTTAATGGCAACTTTAACTGCAGCAGCCATGAGTTCTGCGCTGGAGTTCACGTGTGTGCGAGAGGTGGTGTGCTTCCAGCTTTACTGTCTCTTCTGTAGTAGCTGTCAGCTCTTTGCTGGTCTACATGAAGGAGGAGATGCCACTTACTGCTTCAGGTGATACGATAATTTGACATTGTTTTGAGGTGGTTTTGGTGATGACGGCGATTTTTTGAATGGTGGGAGGTCCAAGTTTAACTCATGGCTGTAAATGAGGCATCCTCTAAGCTGTTCGGTTGGTATCCTCAGACAAAAGGCCTTAGGAAGAGGAAAGCACTAGCAATACTTTTATTTCTGCAATTTGAACTGGTTTGGTTTGGCTGAATCTGCTCACCCAGTCCAGTAGAAACCATCAGTTGTTCTGTCCGACAGATTCCAATTCTACTCGGAAGTTAAGTTTCTGCCCTTTGGGTTATAGGCTTCTGTCGGTATGTACGATTATGTTGCAGTGAAGTAACAAGTTTCTGCCTCTCAGGTAATTGTGATCTTAACTGCCCATCTGAATAGTGAGTTCAAGCTTAAATACAAGAGGTTTAAGCTAGGCGGTTGCACTTAGCAATTGTGGCAAGCGAGGAAAGAACACCTAAGAGTCAATTAGTTTGGCTCTGGCAATGGGTGGTAACTTACACGGGTTGCATAATTTGATCCTGTTTAATTGTGTTGCCCATTCCCTTAGTCCTGTTCTTTGTACCTATATTTTGAATGTAAGATTACCAGTAAATGTGCCTCTTAAAAAAAAAATCTCACTCGTCTACAGGAGCAAGCATGTTTTTTTGTATTGACCAAACATGTTTGCTGCTTTATTTTTATCCAGCTGTACTCTGAGCAGGTATTACCAGCTGAATAGGGGGGATTTGACAGTTACCTAGTATAGTGTATTTTCCCTGAGGAAATGAGTTCAAACTGTATCCCGGAAGAATGAGTTAGCTTTCATGTACTCTTAGGTGTATATGTGGTGTAAATTATTAGTACAGTATAAGTAATTACAAAAGGTAACTTGATAATGGTATAGAAGTATGTTTTTAAGGAAACAAGCATTTTTCTAAAAAGCAAACAAAACCAAACCACCAAACAAAAAAAACCCCAGACCCGGAAAACCCAAACCATATATCCACCATGGTTTATAAAGATTTTAATCCTTGTCATCTGTTAATTTAGGGGATATGTCTTTCCTTTCCTCTAATCTGAAAAACTTGAGGGGTAGTTTACAGGTTGTAGGTTAGAAATAGAAATTTCTTCACAATCTTGCTGCTGGAAGTAGAATAAAGTCAAGTCTTCGATTTTGTAATTTTGTATTTGTATTATGTAATGCAGTATATTCACTTAATCATGTGTCTCAGGTTGGTATTAGTTAATCTGTACCACTGAAACAACTGATAGCCCACTTAACTGTGCCTGGATCACAAACAGCATAGATACTTTGTGGGCTCTTTCTTTAAAGCTAGAGCTGCAGCTTTCTTCTTTACTATTTATCCATGTTCAGTGAACTGGGCAGTTGTATTTTTGATAAAGTATAGCTATCTTACACTAGTGGTAAGACTTCATTTTGCACGTTCCATGCAATCTGTTGCTCCCCGTTCTTCCCTTTCCCTTCCCCAGCTCCTATAAATAGAGGTTAGCAGGATATCCTTCACAGTGGTTCTTCAGCAGTTCCTGGAATACATGGACCTCAGTTAGATTCCCTCGGCTGAATGGCAAAACAGCAAGGACGCAGCTACCAATATCTGTGGCTGAAGGAAAGATGAACGTGGTCTTTTGTACATTTTGCCGCTCTTGGTCTCTTTAAGAAAACAGCTAAAGCTCCTACCTGTTGTAGCTGCCTAAAATGATTCCCATTCCAGTAGGTGCACTAGGCTGTATTTTTAATTCAGTGCTGCCTCTCATATGTCCTGGGAGAGTGCTCAAGCAGCGTTCAAATGCTGTTTGGATGGGGTAGAGGGAGAGCAAGGTAGGAGAGTGCTACTGGAGTTTCAGAGTTAACTCTAGCTTTTTTGAACTGTGAAACCCAGACTGAAATTACTGCAGTAGTAGTGCACAGCTCTTTTGAGGTGGAAGCTGCTTTGTTGCTTTTATGTCTGAATCATGGTAATTGAAGGGTCATCATTGCTGTGGTCCTGAAAGAGCTGTGTCTGGTTGATTCTTGACTGAACTATTTCCAGGAATATTGGAAGCTGGGGCATTCTGGTAGAAATTCTTGGTAAGAGAAGAAAGGAGATGAACAGCTTTTCAGGAGACATTCTGGATGTAGAAGCACAGCACTGATCCTAAGAGGCACATAAGTTTCAAAAACATCTGTAGAAAACAAAATTCTGTTCTGTGTAGCTTTATGATGTCATTCGCATGTGAGTGTCTTTTGTAACGGTCTTTTTCCCCAGTGATGCAGAATTTGTGAATGGTCTTTCTAGGCTGCAGAAATGGCTTAGTTGATGGAGTGCTGTTTAGCTTCACTGTCTGGGGTTCATATCTGGTCAAATTTAAATCGCACTTTATTTCCCAAAGAATGTAGTCTGACAGCCATGAATTTTATGGTCATCATTTGCCTTCAGCCACACCTAATAGTTGATATGCTTCAGAGCTCATGGTCAAGAATTTAGAATTTACATTGATCCTCTGAGACAGAAGTTTAGTAGACAGTGTTATCTTCCTCCTTTCTTTCGGGTTTGGAAAGTGTATGAGCTGCCTTTTTTCTCTCATCATGTATCTTATGTTTTTCCCTTGGCACTCCGGTTCCTTCTCGACTGGCATGCATGCATCACAGTCTGGTTTGGTTTTCTTGTAATGAATTCAGTAACGAAGCGAAGCTGATAGTATTTCTGTATTTCAATTTGCTCCTGTTCTGAAGACGTGCTGTGCCCAGGCATGCTGTCTTTTTAGGATTCTAAAGTAAGGCTGTGGGTAAATTTGGAAATAGTGATTTTCCCCTTTCCTTCAAAAAAAACCCCTCGTAGTTCTCAGGTTTCTGTGTAAAAGAGATCCTCAAAAGGCATTAATTGTAGAATGGCAGAAATTAATAATTTGCTGCATGAAAGACTGAAACTTAAGGCCATCATCCTATTCCTTCTCCCCTTACCCACCCCTTATAGTACACCTCACTCAGGGCTGGTGAACTGGAGCAGGTGCTACAGTTTGAGTTGGAAGGCCTTCCTAGTTCACTCCTGCCACTGTTTTCTAGAGTACTCCTGCACTTTACATTGAATTTTAATTTGGGGTTGTGACTAGCTTGCTCTATTTAAAGAGCAAGTCCTATAGTTGCCTCCCTTTTGTGATCTTCTGTGGTTTAATGAGTGGCTTGTCTTTGTTATTTAATTGCATTTATTAGCCTGAAAATGAGCAGGTGATTTTTCTGCCTCTTAGGTTCTTAACTTTATAGATACTTTATGCTGTACTTCATACTGTTGTGAAAAGTGTGCAGAAATACTACTGAATCAGTATTTTGTATTCTGGCTTGAGTTTAGTAGGCTCTTTAACACCTCCACTTTTTTTGTGGTACATTGGTTGATGCGGAGCAACAAATAAATGATTACCTTTAAAAACAAGGTGCTTTTAAACACGTGCAGCTACAGTGCACAGACTTTCAAATATAGGGAGGGAGATTCCAGAAATATTTTGAGATTTTTAAATTGAAATGGTAGCCTAAGCTAGAGCTTGTGTAAAATGGAAGTGTGTCGATTTCATAGTACTTTCATCAGGTGATACTATTATAACTGAAACAGGATGGTTTTTCTTACAATTTGCGTTAATGATTTTGATAACTTCATGGCAAAGCCTTTCTACTAATTTTTCTACATTTGTTTTTCCTTGTGTATAAAAGAATCCACACAGACAGCAGGAGAAAGTTCTTCTTAAGCTATTGAAACTAACAAGACTGAATAAAGATAAAAGTCTTGAATAGTCCTTGGATTAATTAGTTCTTACATAAAATTGAAGTTTCACTTAATTTCATTTCCCCTGCTGACTCTTGCCCTATGTTATCTCCCCCATCCTAGTGAATGGGATGCTTTGGGTAATTTTCATTGCCAAATGAATGGGTTGGGGGCAGTGGGTAGTAGAAATAGAGGCAAACTTCTGCTTTTTTCTTTCAGCCAGCAGTGTCACTGTATAGGGAAGGAAGGTAGGGATCAACTAGGAGCTGGAGTTTTTTCTCCAAACATCCAGTTATGGTCAGTAAAATCAGCAAGTCATTTCTAGCAGGTCAAGCTTTCAGAGTATTCCAGGGACAGGCTCCTGTTGTGAGGCAGTACGTTGGGAACACTCTCAAGCTGCAAATTATCGTTGCCTTTGTGACCTCCATCTTATTTATTTTTTAAATCAAATATAAGGTTTTGTGTCTGTGTTGTTTCTTGAGCTGATCATGGTGCCTTTTAAAGAATTAGATGTATTACTGGAAGGACAATCCTCTGAAAATATGGTGGGTTTTTTCCCATATTGGTTTGGGAAATGTGTGTGAAAGAAGTTCCGAGTCTAGTTGAACTTAAAGTACCTAGGTGTCTTTCTGAGCAGTTTCCTCTTCTAACAGTGAAAATCCATGAGGAACTAGTAAGGAACTTGTTAGATTTTAGATTTACCCATCTTTAAAACATGATTTTGACACATGTAACTATGATACTGAAAATTAAATAAAAATCAGCTTTAAAATAGTAATTTGGTATTCCAAAATCTTATGAGAATTTAAAAAGACAACAAAGTTTTTATGCACCGTTCCAAAAGAGCAATATGGAGAGATGGTAGAATACACGTATATGTATAGAAAAATACATGTACACGTATATACACAAACATATACATATATGCCTATAGATACATTTTTATATATGTATCTGTGCGTGTATATTTATGTATAAAAGTATTTGTATCTCACTTTGCATATCTCAGCTGTAGTTCATCCTGAGATGAAAATATCTATGTGTACCTCATTGCTTTTGCTACGTGTTTGTTGCTGTTGCCCAGAGTGCAGTGTGTGATAGCAGAGGAACAATTTACAGCAATCTGCTCAATCTTGTTCTTCCAAAGCTCGTGTTTATTCCTGCCTTCTTAGCCTATGTTTCAGCTTGAATTAATGACTTCTCCAAGCTACCGTATTCTTCCTTGCATCCTCCCTGCTACTTGAGCGCATTGAGCTGATTTTCCTTTTTCTTGCCCTCTGACAGTTTCTTTCACCTTGGAATTTTCGTTTTTCCCATCCCCTGTTGCAACATCATACTTGGGATACATTTTAAGACACTTCATTTTATTTTTCACTGCCACTTGTTTATTGTCCTCTTCTGTCCTGCTATGAGCTCTCACAGTTTCCTGGTTCTTTTCATTTGTGTTCCTGAAATATGAACGCTGAAGTACTGCTCTCACACTGGCCTCTTTGTTCTTCTTGTTCTTTTTCTGGAGGACCAGTTGCTTCTTGATGTGTAAAGGAAAGGATGTGGAGTGCCTGTCTAAAGAAATATAATTCAATATTGAAATTAAGCCTTTTTTTTTTAAACAAGTCAACTCACAGACACCTCTCTCCTTTTACCTGACAGTTTCTGTTTGTCTGTACTGCGATTTCTCAACAAGCAGGGATGTTAGCTGAAGTATGTCTTACAGCTTGGGTGGCTTTAAAAGTCAAGTATTCTGGCACTAGAACTTGTCTTTTATGGAGATTAATAATGAAAAGTCAGGGTCTTGACTTGGTGTTTGCATCTGGCTACCACAGTCTTGAAGGACAATTTTTCTTCTTTCATATCTCCTGGAAGAGGAATTGAAGTAAGAAAGTAAATACCTTCTTGCCTACTCTGTGTATTTTATTGATCTAAGGTTTTAATTTTATAGTGCTGAAAGTCTTGTTATTACTTTACTTGCCTTGGCAAAATTTTTTTAGCTTCTGCGTTGGTTTTTTTTCCCTTTAACTGAGACAGTGGACAAATCTACTTAAGTTAGTCACTTCAACTATCTTGAAACTTTAAATTAATAGAAAAATAAGAAATAACTTTTTAAAGAACATCGTACTTTCCATTACACTGTCGAATGAAGATACTTTATTCTCTTGCTTAGTAACAAATAATTGATTACATTTTTGGCTAGTATTCAAGGTTTCTATTTTTTCTCTATTGTGAAGAGCAAACTCAAATTATGTCTTTTTTTTTTCTATGATTTTTGGAGAATATTTCGAAGTAAAATTCAGGAAAATATAATGATTCCACCTTTAGTAAGCCACAGCTTAAATAGGAAGTTAAGTTTATGGGAAGAATAGAAAATAATATTTAATACAGCAGAGCACCTAACCATGAGCTGTGACATAGAAGGAGGAATGAAAAAGTAGTATTGGATGTTCTGGTTTCTCTTTCTGCTTGGAGGATGGGAAGGAAAATTGGAGAAGGGAGAATGGTCTTGAAAAGCCAATGTGGATTACGCTTCTATGTCTAATGACTAGTAGAACAGAAGTGTGCACAGAACACCATAAAAACATACTGTAGCATACAGTGTAGTTTCTGCAACTGATTATTATATGAGATTACAGCAGCAGCCCATGAAGCATATAGAATTCACTGTAGATGCAGCGTAGGCAGTGTGGTCTGGAAAGTGGTGAAATGTGCATTGGATTTCGGTGTCTTCTGGTGTGTCTGCATGCGTGTTTGTGAGTGGCAGTCTGTAGGACTGATATCCCTTAGTTCTCTTAAAATGCTCTACAGCAAGCAAAATACAGTAAGAATGTCACACTGTTCAGGTGATGCCGGGGTCTGGAGGAAAATGTATCCCTCTTCCCTCAGCTTTCTGTGTTCAGCCCTTCATGGGTGCTTCAGCAGCTGCAACAGTTCTTTGTGTGAGTTTTAGTTTCTCTCAATTTCTGAAACATGAAGGTATAATACTTGCTTTCAGAGTTATTATGGCCAGTACTGGAAGACAGAGTGGTGTCTTCTCTGAATGCCTAGATTCAAGACCTTTTTTTGGAAGCGCTTTGTACTGAATTTCTTCACACATAAGATCTAAGTCATAGTGATGCTCTTTGTGAAAAGGAAGTTTCAAGGTTTTTTTGCTTGGAGTCACACTTTCAGATTTGAAGAGCTGAACATACTTATCCTACCTGTATCCTACATGTTTTGAATATAGAATATGCTTTCTGTGAATTCAGACTTTTTTTTTTTTAAGAGCATTTAAATCTAGCATGCAGAATCCCTTTTTGTGCTTAATAGTCCTAACAGAATTAACACTCTTAACTTTTGATATGATTAAAACTCTTTGAAATAGTGTGCTTGGGCTATGTTTATAGAAGTGAGATCATAATTGCAGAATCCCTTTTTGTGCTTAATAGTCCTAACAGAATTAACACTCTTAACTTTTGATATGATTAAAACTCTTTGAAATAGTGTGCTTGGGCTATGTTTATAGAAGTGAGATCATAATTATTTTGTAAGTCAGGTTCACAGAATTCCTCAAACTGTCATATATAAAGACTAGTAATTTCTAGTAACTAGAAAACTTTTTATTTGAGGAATTAACTTTGCCACTCTTTGATTCTCCAAAACAGGCAGTACAGTTAATTTTAATAATAGTATGGTATGATCGTAGCAAGCAAAATGGTTGACATCTCTATTAAAGACATTTGTAATGCCCATATATAGTGGGATAATTTGAAAAACTTAGTATTGATTTGATGACCTTGATGGATGAAAGTTGTCATACTTTCATGTGCATTATTTTAAAATTGTAGGATTATGTCAGTCTAACTACCTGTCGGGCTGTCCTAATACTTCTGTTTGGTAGGCAGATACTCAGGCTAATTTAAATCAAGCTGCAGTTATTTCTGTTTTATATTGTTTTTGTAAAATAGCAAGTTCTCATATTGTAAGTTAGCAGTGCCTGTGCCGTAAGTTAGCAGATACTAACTTCTAGTCACAAACGGAACTTTGATAGTAGCTTTATCAAAATCTGGAGAATCAATGAATACGGGTTAGTTCACAAGGAGGATAGCTTTGAATATTGCCTAGAAAGATGTGCCTGTTGGTCTCTTTGTTTCAAGGGCCGTGGTGATACGTAGTGTGGAATGGCAGTAATCAGTCAGTTGTCTGAAATGTTCTCTTTTTGATAAACTGCTGAAACTTCAGAATCCATTTTTAATATTTGTTTTCTTTCTTTAGCTCTTTTCACTGATGGAGATGAAACCTCCTATTTCCCGAGCAAAAATGATTCTCATCACAAAAGCTGCCATTAAAGCTATTAAGGTAAAGTACAGTAGAACAAACATGCAACTGTTAACAGTAGCAGTGTTTTATTAGTTAAATTAAATGCATCTCTGGATTTCCCAGCCTTAGCTTCATGGATGTTTTATTCCAGTTGACATTAAGAATTTACCTAGAAACAAGTGGGTGGTGAATATAATCTCTTGGTTTTAGATGAGTAGCAAAATGCCAGCTTGATTTTTTTGAATCATTGCTTTTTAATACTACAACCACTAGGGTTTTGTGTTTACTATATAATAAAATTTTAAATGTTGCGGGATGCAACTGCACCGTACCGTAGCATATTAAAATGTAGAGGACTTGCTTAGAAGGTTAATCCAGAATTCTCTCACCGATACTGTAGAAGCAGTATGTCTTTTGTGTACACACTGACGTACTTCTGACAGAAAGGGTGGCTTGTTTCTGACTGTTGCCCCTGTGAAATCTTTTTCTCTGTGCTTGATTAACTTAACTTGATAACATACTTCTTTTTATAATGTGAATGCGATATTTTGTAGTCTTTCCTAAACAGTAATAAATGCAAATAGTTAAAATACTTCTCAAATGATAGGCTGCTATTGAGTAGATGGTAAATTATGTGTTTATTTTCCAGCTCTACAAGCATGTTGTCCAGATTGTAGAGAAGTTTATCAAAAAGGTAAAAAATAATCACTAATAAAGATATTGTCTGCATCTGTTACCACATGTTTTTAATAATGCTAGTTAATAACAAAAAAGGCTTCTGTTATTCAGGGATTGAGGGAGGAATTTCTGTTTTGTTAGGATTTTATACATTTTGGTATCTTTGTCTAGATGATCTCCTCATTTTAGTTTTCCATAGTACATTAAGAAGGGGAGAAACAAAACTCTGAAATTCCCCCTTCCTCCTCTGCCCAGCATCTAGGTGGGAACACTCGCTAAAACCAAACCACCATGCTGCCTGAACTAAGTTCTTTTGAGTGAACAGGAAAAATACTTTTTCATTCAAAGTCCTTCAGAGATCTCCAAAGCAAAGGACTTGGCATTAAATTCTGGGGAATAGAGCTGGTGGAAGTAGTTCAGTGCATTGAGTGTGAGATAGATTGATAGCAAAGTTGTGCCAGTATGTACGATAATGTAGTAGACCTGTTGTTGGCAAGCTAAAGGTGCTTTAAAAGTAGTGACTGAGAAGGTAAAGGCTGTTTCAAGCTATCCAGGTTCCATGTGAGAGCATGTCCTTTCTTTTCCATTTCTATAAACAAAAGTAAAACACTTAAAGAGAACTCTGCAGAAAACAAATTAACATCGTATTTTTTTCTACCCAAATATATAATTATAGATTTTGTGTAGGGGTGTAAGGTGAATGCGTGTTACTTTGTTAGTTTCACTGCATAATCAAAACTATTTTTATGTTGTCAGTGCAAACCGGAATATAAAGTCCCTGGATTGTATGTTATTGACTCTATTGTTCGTCAGTCTCGTCACCAGTTTGGAACGGACAAAGATGTTTTTGGGCCAAGATTCTCTAAAAATATTACCGCCACATTCCAGTATTTGTATCTCTGTCCATCTGAAGACAAGGTACAGCTATAATAATTTCTCCAGTGTTGTTGTGAATTGGTAACAGTGCTACCTTGCTGTTTCCACTTATGTGATTCCTTATGTCCATGGTAGCGAATGTTATTATATGAAATGGTAAAACATACTGAGGAAGATTACCAAAGGTGATAGTTAAATTAAAGTTCTAGTTCAAATACTTATTTTTTCAAACTTCACCAGTTTTGATTTGCCTGTGCAGACACTTCAACAGTGTGACTATGCCAAAGAGTCTCCTTCAGGAAAACTGACTGTAGAAGGTGCTGTCTGCCACAAAAAGAAAGTGTTATAGGAGAAGCTCCGTTGTAGGCAGTGAAGATTCTGCTCCCAAGTATTTTCTGAGGAAAATCTTCATGTTGATTTCTTCATTCTTTACAAATTACATACTTGAGAATTTCTTACTACTCTCCATTGTCAGGACTGATTTAAGGCCTTGGTTTTCTTAGTTGTGCTGTACTTGCTCATAGAACAGAGGCTCTTAAAGTATTCTGAATTCATGATGGTTCAGGTTGCTACCAACAGAAGGTGGCTTTGATGCGCTCTGTGAGAAAAATTTCAAAAGGCTCTCAACAAGTGTGTTTTAGAAGTTGCCAACTGGTTTCCAGAAAATTACCTACTTGCTCTTTTTCTTAGTTGTAGTATTGAAAGAGCAAAATACTATTATTCTAACTGATTTTTCCCCAAAATTTCCAAGTAAGCTTTTGAAAGGCTTTGTTGCTTTGTAGTTTTCTAATGTGGAACATTTGGATCTTTAGGTCTTGAATCTGGTATTCTGGAGCTTCTGGGTAATACTCTGGTAAAATAGATCAGTCCCTTCTTTCTGTCTTTGTGATTCCCATTTTGTTAATCTAAGTGAATTAGACTATCCGTCTCCTTTATGGAACTACCTGATACTTTGCTGCTAAAATTATTAAGATGCTCTCCACTAGAGGAAATTTACTATCTAAAACAAGTTTGCTTTAATGAATTTCCAGTACCTGAATAAAAAAATTGATCTGCACATACACAACACCTATAGCTGATATCCAAAGAGAATGATACTACTGTTTTTTCATCCCTTTTTTTTCCTTTTTAAATAGTATTTCTGTAAGATTAATATGTGACTGAAAACAAGAGTATTACATTATTTCTTGTTTTGGCCTTCGTATTATTGTCAAGTCTTCTGGAGAGATACAATACCCAAAGTCAAAAAATGCTGCTGTTTTAAAGTTAACTGTTTTTCAGACCAAAATCCTATTTTTAAACGGCCATTTCACTTTTCTCTCTTATTAATCTTACTGTAGAAAATATCTCGTGAAATTCTTTAATTGCTTAGCTCATGAAAGTACGGGTGGATTTGTATGGGTGGATGTAACTGAGTCACAGTGAGACATTTTATTGTTGAAACAAGAAGGAAGAGAATTGATTCTTAGCAGCTACAATAGAAGTAAAAGGTACTTAACATGTATTTGTGTGCAAGTCTGATGACTAAGTATACAAAAATGACAGGTGTGTCAGTATAATATGTATTCTGGCTTTTACCTGCTCACATGTTCAAACCGGAGCAGCACATCTAGTTAGATATTATTGTTTAGTACTGGGCTAAAGAAGGAAAGGCTGATTTCCAGCTTGTTCCTGAAAGCTTCATTGTTCTTAATATTAAAAAAAGAGACGACCTCTAAATAACAGCTGACAATCAGAGGTTCTAATTTGATCTTTCAGTTAGAATGTTTTCCACTTACTTTCCTGATCTTTTAAATAATGATGGAGATGGTTTTTCTGGTGTCAGCATAGAGTTGTTTGGGTTAGTAGGAAAAAATTCCAGCAAACAATCTTCTATCGAAGTTTAAAGCTTAGTTCTAGTGTTTTATGGTCTAATTGCCCCGCTCTTCATTAGGGTTTTCCAGCTCATCTTCATTTTCTCTGTCTGTCTTGGTGTTAGTTTCATCCCTTTATGACCACCTGTGAAGAAATGGTGGGGCTGATGTGACTTCCTCTATTGTATATCAAATCTGGATTTTTGGAAGAGTTTTAGAAAAATGACAGAAGTTGCTTTTTATTAAAGCAGGTAGTAAAATAAGTTGGAAGTTTTTATCTTTGCCATGTAAAAGGTCTTGCTGACCTATGTGACAGCATAGGGGTAGTTAAATAGGTATGCTTATTATGTGGACCTCCTATAATCTGTTCTTCTCAGTGTATGGAGGGTAAATTTGGAATTCGTGAATTAGGAAAGCTCTATTTAGCATTGACTCTTGCTTTTGTTTCACAGAGTAAAATAGTTCGTGTTCTGAACCTTTGGCAGAAAAATGGAGTATTTAAAATTGAAATAATTCAACCTCTTCTGGATATGGCAGCAGGAACTAGTGCCACTGCACCAATGACAGAAAATGCTACTAATAATGAAGGTATGAATGACATTATAATTATTTCTTCTGAAAGGGCAAGTGATAACAGCTTGTTTGCTTTCACATTAAAGTGCCTGCTATGAGTTTCAATAGCAGCATATTAATAAACTCAGTTTTGTTGTTACAAGTTATGTGGAGCAGCTGAATTCATTCTAAATAAATGCTGATACTGTACTTCAGAAACTACCAGAATGTGAACACTTACTTGGAAAATATCATGTGTATGCGTATGTGCATACCCATGTGTGCACTTTACTTAACAGACAACTTTAATGTCCCTTCTTAAAAATACTTGATTCTTTTTTCTTTTGGTTTGAAATATTTTTTTGTTTCTCACTTTTATAATTCCGATGCCTTTTTTTTTTTAATATTAGAATCACTAAAATGTGATTTTGAATGTTATGAGCTTCATCTTTCTTTGAATCAGCTCAGTATCTGAAAGCAGCAGCTGTCAGTCTCTTTCAGTGTGCAGTGCTGGTACATTTTAGCTGGTGTTTCAAATTCAAATTCTTGAACAGTAAATTTATGCCTGGTAGTAGGCTTTTACATGGGCTTCTGGCTGAAAACCACTGACTTACAGCGCGGAGTAATGATGGCCTGCCCACAGTTTTTCACTGACCTATTTTATGCCACGTAAAAAGCTGGTAGTGAGGTTACTGAATTGTAGATGAGAATATGCATACCACAGTTCTCTCTTTCTCCGAAGGGCCTTCTTTTTGAGTTTGCACTCTGTATTTTAGACTTAGCTTTGGTAGCCTCCTTGTTTATTGCACTCATGTATGTTGGAGGAGGACTGGTAAAAATTGTGAGGGATTGAGTGAGGTGTGGTGACAGACAACAAAATAGCATAACAGAAATAATCTCCAGCAGTGTTTAGGAAACTGTATCCCATGGACATATTTTATAAACATGGCAGGGAGGGGGCGTGGAATGTCTTAGCATCTGAGCAGACTGATGGCTATGCAGTTTAATTCTGAGGTGACAGGTGAGTAGCACTATTTTTCCATCTTTGTCTCATCACTAGTAGCTAACAGGTTGGGTGCCTTCTGCGCAGACTTTCATCTACAGAATTACTGATTTTAGTGAGATTATGCAGATGCACCAGAGGCGGTAATCTGGCCTTGAAATAAAAATGCTAATGAATAATAATAAATACATTAATGCATTATGTGTAACAGAATTCGTTTAGCTCATAAACTAACTTTAGACTCATAAGGTCTCTTTAGACGAACAAATAGAGAGAGAAAGGTAAATTTTCCCCCTTGAGTGAGAAAGTATCCTTCCGAATATATACAGGAAACAACTTGGGAGTTAATTCATGTTTAAAAACAATCACTTATCTTTTCCCAATATTTATATGTAGCATCTGCCTTTTGGGAAAATACTGTTCAACATGTTTGTCTCTGCTTGCTGCATGTCAACTCTAAACAGATAAATGGGCTTAAAGAAGTCGCTATTGTAAGGCAAACATTTGCTTAATGTCTCAAACTAAAAAATATTTCTATCTGGTTTTTTTTTTTAAGTGTCTCTTAGTGTTAGTTAGTACATTAAAACGTGTTTGCTAAGGAATAGTTATTTGCTCACAGCATGTAGGAATTGATGGTATGACTGCTAATTTACTTTGTACTGGCAAAATGTTTATTAAAAAAGGCATTGCAATCTAGAGCAAAGAGAATGGGAAAGCTGCATATGTAGACAAAGCTTATAGCGTGTCTTTGAATGTGATCTCCATTTTAGTAAAGCTCAGTGGAAATGGCAGTCTTCTCCTGGAAGAATTAGAAAGAATCATTTTTATGGTAGGAGGATTTACTTATCAGAGGCAGGTTTGGCTTCTGCTTATGCAAAAGTGGCATATGAACAAGCCTTATCAAAGAAAAAAGAGTTGCTTGTGAAATATTTTTTAGAAACCTTTAATTATTACTAGACATTTCAGAAAAAATTGAGTTAAAGCTAGGAAATAGGAAATATTAAGAGAAACTCACTTGCTTTTAAATGAACCATTAGGTGATTGATCTGAAATATTAATCCAGAAGAACGGATCCAGAACTTTGTAACCAGAACTAACGTTTTAAGTGGACTAGCTTTCAGATAAGCTATTTTTCTTTGTTTTCTTTCTCAGTGTATATAATGTGCAGATGAGAGCAATGAATGGAGCAGTTAAAGCCAAAATGAATAGAATATGCCATTCGGGTAGTTTAGATAGGACTGTGTGTTAAATAGGGTATTGCAGATACTTGTTTGAGGAGATAGTTATATGCACTGAAGAGTAAGATGAATGTTTTGGAGTAATGTGGCTCTTTCTCGATTCCTGTGAAACTCTCAGGTTCACCGCCCCCTCCAGCAAAGGTTCCTTCGGAGCCCCCTCAAGTTACTGCTAATTCAGTACCTACTGTGCCACAGTTGCCCAGTTCTGATGCCTTTGCAGCTGTAGCTCAGTTGTTTCAAACAACACAAGGACAGCAGGTAACTTGTTTATATTTGTTTCTCTTCTAACTTCAGTTTTTATGTTAAATGAGGGGGGGAAATGGTGGAAGTAACACCCTTGCTTTGAAGCAAAATAATAAGCTTGCTTAAGGTCTTCAGTGGAAAACTTGTGAGAGTTAAAGTCAGTATTTGAATGATCTGTGACCCTTCTACCCAGTAATTATGGTATTTAAGGAAAATTCAGTTACATATTCCTAAATAATTAGTTCTGAATTTATGCAGTTACAAAGTTTCAAGAACAGGCAGAATATATCAAACAAAGTGTTGAGTTTTATTGTTCAGTCTGCTTAAACATTTATGGTTGTGGAAGGCCTGAATGCTGAAATCTTGGGATCTGCTGAATTTTGCCACTGAAATATTTAAACAGTGACTTTTAGTCTTGCTGAAAGTTCTCCATAGTGGAGTCAGGTTGATGGTGGTCTTCATCCTGTGCTGTATCTGGTTTGATGTAAAGTTTGTATCCTACAACTCTTTCTGTACTCTGTGTTTGAGTATATAAGAATATATACTTAATACTATCTATGTTTTTGTAGCTTCAGCAAATTCTTCAGACTTTTCAACAGCCTCAAAAACCCCAGTCTCCGGTCATAGATAACACTGTGATGGCTCAGGTTCAAGCTATTACTGCTCAGTTGAAAACTACAGCGGCCCAACCACCAGAACAAAAAGCTGCTTTCCCACCACCTGAGCAGAAAACATCGTTTGACAAAGTAAGTCTTCATTTATTCTTTGTGTTTAACTTTTTCAATTCAGCAGAAGACTGTCTGGTGGATGCCTCAATGTCCTTCATTTGTTAGGAGAAAAATGATGCAAATTATATAAGATGCAGAAAAAATAGCTGGCCCAATGTAATTTCTTTCAGAAGCTGCTAGATCGGTTTGATTACGATGATGAACCAGAAGCAGTGGAAGATTCAAAGAAAGAAGATTCAGCTCCTTCTCCTGCAGTTTCTCAGCCAGCTTTGTAAGTGTCATGCCATAACAAAATTAACAAATCTGCGTTCTAAAACATCTTTAGGTTAGAAAGATGAATAAAGTTCCAAGTTACTTCAGTGCTTACCAGTTACACTCCAAAGTTAACACTGTTAGCAACTTCTGGTGGTTTGGAGGTTGTTTTTTGGTTTTTTTTTTTTTGTTTTTTTTGTTTGTCTTTTTACTTTTTTGTTTATCTGGTACAGGTTTGGTATGTTACATCATTGATTGAGGAATGTGTTCTGTAGAGAAAAGCTCAGTTTTGGTTTCAAGATGAGTTCCGTGTTTTTATCGACCAACTGAGTGTGTCAGAGCATTGTTAGTAATCAGCTGGGTAGCTTTGCTGGCTGAGGAAAAGATGCTATTCAGAACATTGTGCTAGTTTTAGCATTTAAAAAATTAAAATTGGCTTTGCAGCTTTGCGTTCGCAAACATTAAATACCCACGCAAACTAACTCAGACTCCTCTTTC
>NW_010414530.1:18238-39878 GCF_000710305.1 Buceros rhinoceros silvestris
TTAAATTACATGATCACATACTAGTTTTTTCCACAGGACTTCTCTCTCATTCAGTGCACAGGCTGGATGGTGCTCAATACCTGGGTTAGTCAATATTTCTTTTTTCCCTGCTTCAGTATGTGGCCCCATGTCTTACTTTCTGTATATGCCATCCAAACTCTGCTCTCAAAAGCAGAATCACTAACTTTGTCATTAGCGTTCTTACTGTGTTTTATCACCTTGAGCACTTTGATGTTCCACAAGTATTCGTTAATTAAAATGGCTCTACGTAAATAGGTAGTATTTTCCCTATAACACAGATGGAACTCCGGAGTAAGAAAGGTGAGGTAGGTCAAACATAAGCACTGCTTGTGTACGTCCAACTAGAGATCATTGGACTAGGCTTTTCAGCATGTTTATGTTTTGTTTGTAGCACTTCAGAGCCTCTGTCCTTACTACCTTATAGTTGTGTAAGACGCCTCTGAAGGCTGGATTCCAGTAGTCTCATTCTGGGCACACAAAATCAGTAATGCTCTTTATGAGGACTGATCTGTCCCGAATCATCTAAGAATTGTATGGCACCTGTGTCTTAAAATACTAGGAAGTTTCGATTCACATCACCATGAAATTCCTTCCTGAAGTTTTAATCAGGTTCTTAACACAAACTGCATCCTGTAAACAGGTCCTATTATCTGCACAGACCTCATTAATTCCCTGAGCACTGTCCATTCTGTGTGTTGAATCAGGAAGTGAATGCCATTACTGTAATCCTTGTGTGATACACATATCCCCTTCTCCTCTGCCCTAAAATTCCTTCCAAACTGAAGTTCTTTTTCCAGCAGAAGTATAGCAAATTTATTTTCCTCAGGGAAAAGTCTTACTACTTTTGTTCTCAAAAGAGGAACTGGAAAGGAAGAAAGTTGGCCTAAGGCAGACAACCTTGATGGAAAATTTTCATAGGCTGAATAAGTACAGGAGGAAGAGAGGCTTAAACCTTTAAATGTTAAAGGACTACTCTTACAATGGAGAAAAGATAGAAAGCCACTATTTCTTGCTTTTTTGTTTTCATTTTTTAGAGAGGAAATGGGGTCATAGTAAAGATAATTTTTTCTATCTAAATTTGAAGCAAGAATGTGTAAATATACATAGGAATATGTAAACTAAAGGCAAAAAAATCTGTGTATCTACTGACTTATCTCACCAAAATATTACTTGTTTTAGTGGATTTCCAGGAGAAGGTATACAACAGCCAGTATTTCCTCAAATCCCAAATATGGATCCCTTTCAGCAGCGAATGATGGGAATACAACAGGATCCAATGCATCACCAGGTAACTTCAGGGTTTTCCCTTCACCTCCTGTTGTGTTCTGTTTTTCATCTTTTGTTGTTTTCTTTGGTGCAGAAGTTAGTGGCGTTCCTATTAGTGACGAGTGAATATGGCTTAGCCCTCTGACTTTCCCAAGAAATGTATTTTCTTTTTCTGTTCTAGTCAAGCTTCAAAGAACAAGATTTTTATTTTATACACCTGAGTGCTTGACCTGCTTCATCTTTCCTGGGCTTCTGGACTTTTACTTTTGGACTAGAGATTCAATTTTACTTGAGCAAACTGGGAAAGCTAATGTAATTTTTTTTTTTTACTAACTGGATTTTCTTTTGGTTTTATTTCTCAAAAGGTTCCGCTTCCTCCTAATGGGCAAATGCCAGGTTTTGGTCTCCTGCCTACCCCACAGTTTCCACCCATGGCTCAGCCTGTGATTCCACCAACAGCACCTGTACAGCAAACTTTTCAGTCTCCTTTTCCAGTACAAAGTGAATCACACATGCAAAAACCACATCAGCAGGTGAGCACCCTTATAGTAAACTAATTTAAATGCTCTAAAAATGTGGATAGTTTGTTCAGGAGAGGAAATTTAATGGACAGAGGTGGCTGTGAGGGTAGCTTATCTGAGAGAAAGTGGGATAGCTGTAGTGCTGCATGACATGTCTCTCATTTCAGAAGTCTAGCAGAACCAGCACATGTACACTTTATGCCTCCTTTTGTGAAAGACTTTGGATTACGTTTTGTCCTTCCACTTCTCACTTTCCCCCATCCTCCCTTTCCTGTCTCCATCATGCTTCAGGGATATTTTGTTCCATGGAATTCTAACAATGCAATCTCATTGTGGAGAGAAACTATCTGGAAAAATTGATTTTTACAGGCCTGGTAGGTAGCTAATATAGTGGAAATGGACTCAGAAGTCTGTAAAAGTTTTGAAAAATCTAAATATGTGTAAATCTTGTTCCTGAGATTTTGGAGGATGTTGTTGGTTCAGTAACTGGCTGCTATTAAGAAGAAACCAAAGAGAAAGTCTGTTTATGAGCCTGTATAGAAAAACAAAAAAACAACAACTGAATATATTTGCCTCTTTCATTCCAAGAAAAGAAAGTCCTAAAATGAGAAGTAGAGATGGTATCAATCTGTCTTTATGTGGTGACCAGTGATGTCAGAGATTGTAAAAATAAGGTCTTGCTTTCCACTTGGAATAAAGGGACAATTATCAGGAGTTTCTTTGTAATTAGTTTTTTAGATCCCAATTCTGTTGAATCAGTACCTCCTAAGAGGTTGGTTGTTAAAATGTTCCCCGCCAGGGTCACATCATTAAGACTATTTCAAGTTCAGGCAGGATGTGGTACGTTCTGGAGTGGGAAGCTGTAGAGGATTTGGAATAGGAAGGAAGAGCTCTATTGAACTTTCTTGGTTTCTTTAAAGCAGATTCTTGCATTTTAGATACTGTTTTGATGATTTAGTGCTTCGTTCTTCAAATTTATTGTATTTGCTTATAGATATGGCTTAAAGTAATTTCCTATAACATCTTGGAAAAAAGTTTTCTGGCAGACCTTGCTTTGCCTGTGATTTTTACGACAGAACACGATCCATGGACTGACTTTAAAGAATATAATCATATTCTGTGAAGATACATGGAGTGCTGGAATTGACTGAAATGTGGAAAAACAATGATTTGCAAATTTAAACAAGAATTTTTTGTAAATTATTTTTATTATGTTTTGCAGTGGCTGTTTTAAGTTCATTTAATACGGGACTGTTTCCCTCTTAGTGACTACAAAGTAATGGTTAAGCTTTTGAGGAGAGTGGCATTACATTTTCATTTCACATTTGTGACTATTCAATATGATTTTAGTTCTGTTGTAGTCTACGCATAAAACGAAATAAAGTGCTTGCACAGCTCACTGGTAACGCTAGTCAACTTCATATTTTAGGATATGGAAGTGGAACAGCCACCTATTCAGGAGGGAAAACGGCATGTTTCTGACAACAGAAAGTCAAGATCTAGATCTGCATCAAGGTAAATTAGTGAAAGTTCTTGTAGTGAGAGTATATATTATATCAAGCATTGGATTTGAATATAAGGAACTTAAGAGTTACTTAAGGAACCAAAGACTTGAAAATGCTTTACTGATTCTGTACGAGTACTGAGGAGAGTTATGCTGGTTATCTGGAGCTCTGAGTATGTGCTGCTGTGCTGCCAAATCTGCTGTGGGGGTGGTAGCTTCTGAGACAACAGTAAATAGTTGAGAGGTGAGCTAACTCCTTGAACTATTGGAGGAGACTGTTTTCAGTGTCTTAAGATATAGTCCTGTTACCTGTACTTCAAGTTGGCTTCTTGGGTACACTCCTCAGCATACTTCCTTCAAGGTCCTATCTTCTAAGTGCACAGTTGTGCTTTACAGGTTGGATTCTATGACCAAATGCCAGATTGAGCAAAAGAGACCATTTCGATTTAATCTAAGGGTTGATTACAAGAATTTACTGACTGTGTATTATTCTCTGTATACTGTGACAACACTAGTGAGATTTCTTGGTAAAGTCAAAACTGTCAAGAGCTTTCTTTGAACTCCCTTTCTGGAAGAGAGGAAAAAAGACACCCTTTCAATCTCTTACTTCTGTGTAGAGTTGTGTATAATTGCAGCTAACTGTTGTATGTGCTTCAGTGGCAATGGTAATGAGAAACAGATCAATGACTCTTAAGACTTGTGAACCTCTCAAAGTTTTCTACCTTCTAATTAAAATTTGGTATCTATACAGTTCTCTTTTGCTGGTAGAGAGTAACTTCCATGTCTGCTAATACCGAGTAATTTTTAGGGAAGCAGAGTACGATAGTTTAATTTTGTTTGTGTTCCAAAGACACTCTTCTTACGAAGAAGTCTGTGTTCCCAGTGTGTTGTGGGACTTTGCCTGTCACAGAGGCAGTATTTCAGATGTCTCAGCTGACCTACCAAATCTGGCTCCAGTATTAAAGCAAAGCTATCTACTTAGTTACAAGTCTTCTCCTTTGCCAAGTTTCATATGACTTTGAAGCTTTACTCTCTCTTTCAGACCTTGAGTGCTTTAGAACTTGGTATAAGAATACCATTTCACTGGCAGAATTTCTTTTTAATCTCTTTTTCAGCCATTCTTTTGTAAAAGCAATAAATATTTTCCTCATTTAGGCAGATGTAATTTTTTAATATGTTAACTTGTAGTTTTGAAAGTCAAATTCAATACAGAATTAATAGAAGATAAATTGAAAAATAGCCAGCTGTTCATCTGGAGTGCATTGATAAGCTACTGAAATAATTTGTTGTAGTTCTCAGTGCATGTGAATGAACTTTGATTTGTTTTTTTAATTGACTGAACTCTTGTCTGATTATTTAAATAGATATCTGAAATAGTTATCTGTCAATGTCTGGGTCAGAAAGATTGAACATAAATGGTTGTTGGTTTAAACTAGGTCACCTAAAAGGAGACGTTCAAGATCTGGCTCCCGATCTCGAAGATCACGTCATCGTCGATCTCGATCTCGGTCCAGGGATAGACGACGACACTCTCCTAAGTCTCGGTCACAAGAAAGACGTGAACGTGAGAGGGAGAGAGAACGCAGGTCAAAAGGCCTTCCTCAGATCAAGTCAGAAACTGTTAGTGGTAAGTTAATTCTTCCTCTTTATTGTTCATGTAATTCTGCAAATTCTTGTAATACCGTTTTTTGAGATGCTCAGCATTTTCCTGGTTCATATATGGAATATTTTTGTCATGCCCAGTGTTTTCTTTAATGTTTTTTACAATTCTGTGAAGTTGAAAATACCACGGTAGATACTATTCCTGTGTGAAATGGAATACTAAGAAGACAAACTGGTATTTTAGAAAAACTGTAGATGTTGAAGATACACACTTTTTGTATCTATTAGACTTTCTAAAAGAAATTTAAAGTTGACAAGTCCACTTAGCTTCAGTATTTGATATCTGCTCAGGGTATCACAGAAGACAACTCTTAATCTGATGTGTGTTATTTTTAAATTTTTTTTCCTGGGTTTAATGCTATTTGATGTGGGTTCCAAGACTCATCCAAACAGAATAAAAGTACACTGTGGTATGGTTGATTTCCTGAACTGTTGTAAAGTCAGTAAGAATTAAATTCACCATGCACCCCTGTACTTCCTTTTCTCATAGTAGACAATTTGGCATTTTTGGAGTATCTCCAAGTCAGAAATACTTTGGCTGTAAAGTGAGGAAAGAAAACATTGAAACACCATGGGTTTTTTTTTTCCCTTCCTTCAAAACTTACAAGGCAAAGCAGACTGAGCAAGAAGTAGTTGAGCACATTATTATGATTTTTCTAATGATTCAATGTTGTGCGTGTCTTAAACCTGGAGAGGAGCTTTGAGTTGGAAAACACACAGGCTAATGCTTGGATTTCTGAAATAATTCTGGCTTTCCCTGTGTTTGTAGATAAAATGTAATAGTTGTCTTCTGAATATTCCTGGGAAGTGTGGAACCTTCTTTGGAGTCATCAAGTAAAATGAGAACATTCTTTTCTTATCTAAGAAGGGAAAAACTAAAGAGTTTTCAAGCCAAAACTAGTGAATGATAGTATCATTAATTTAAAAAGACTGCAAAGACTTAGTAGCTGTTCATTAAAAGCTCACTGGCAGTGGTGTAAGATATGCTTTTGCCAACATCTCTCCTAGATTCCACCATGTAAGGCACTTTAAGTTTGCAGTTTTATATCACTTCTTGGGGAAAACATGGATGAGTATTAAATATAGTAGTCTTCAGCAAATGTGATGCTTTGAGCTCATCTGCTATTTTATTGCCTTGAACTGTGAAGTGAGACAAGCATGTTGCTTTTTTGTGGGAGAAAAAGCTTGTGTCATTAATTTTGGACTTAACCATAGAAAAAAATAGCATTGAATAGGTCGCTAAAGAAGTTAAATTTTGGTTGCTCAGTGTAGTTGAGTTGTCACCACGTTTTGCAGGAAAATCTTCCTAGTAGTGGTTGTATCACCATAAACAATCTTAACTGTCATCTTGCCAGTAAAGTACCACCCATAACTTGGGATGGTGGCCACCTTCCAGCTTGGATTTCATACTAAGCAGAGTGAGTTACCTTGTTGTGAAATACCCAACATATGTGTTGGGATATTTCACGGAGCATTGTTAGCAGCAAATCATATTTTTCCTTTTTACAATGATTTGCAGAGCTCACGATTATCAGAACTTCCAGGTCACTTCAGAATTAGTTAACTAGAGAGCTTCTTAGTGTGAGTGCATTCTGATGTAGGTGCCGTGTTCACTGCTAACTCAGCTCCAGGCAGGGAACAAAAAGAGCTTTCTGTCAAATATTTCTAAAGATTAAAATATACATTTTAATATTAGCCGGATTATTCATTTGAATAACTGAATATTTTAAAATTACCATTTTTATATTCTGGCTTGTGAAATGTCTATTTTCAAGTACTCTTGTAATCTAAGTAATCTGTGTTAACTCTTTGATTGTAGTTTGTAGTACTACGCTTTGGGTAGGACAACTTGACAAAAGGACAACTCAGCAGGATGTTGGAAGTCTTTTGGAGGAATTTGGCCCAATTGAGTCAATAAATGTAAGTATGAAAGGTGCGGTGTAAGCTCCTTTGTTATGCCTTGGTTACAAAAGTCTTCAGGCTGTTTTAAGACAGCGTTCATTTTAGATACATTCAAGAGTCAAGAGCTCTCATTTCCTGTATGGCTGTGTTTTCTAACGTGTAAACTCATTGGCTGCTTTGCAAAAAAACGAGACAAGAGTTGCTTTAGGTTTTTGCACTTTAAGAATGCTTTTGGAGGTAATACAGAAGATTGTCTTGCTTTTGTAAATGATGAAAATCATGTTTTCTGTGCAGAGAATTGAGTGAGAGAGGGCTATTGAAGACATGGAGTATAGAATTACATACTGTGCTACTGAGTTCCTTGTCTGCATCATTTTGTTTGATTACAGAAAAGTGGTCTTTCAGCTGGTGTTCCTGTTTCTTTTGCTTGTTTCTCTTCTGTCATTTTAAGTCATAAGCATGGAGAACTATTGTTACGCTTTGCTGTATTTAAGGGTATTTTTGTATTTAAATGATAGCAGTTCCAGTAGCTGTAAAATTCCATTTAAACAAATAAAAAGAAGATACTGTAATTTTCCTCCTATTCTGAAATTTTGTAAAATGACATAGAAATTTTTTCTCAAATGCATTACAAATAATAAAAATTACTACAAAACTGCAGATAAAAGTGAATATGGAGCTGCAGCTGGCAGCTTGTGGTATATGGAATGAAGTGGAATATTAGAGTGTCTTGTTTCTTCCAACAAAGTAATTAATTGCCAGACCACAGCATTTACATGAACACTATTGTTTAACAATTTTGAAGGATTAAATATACAACAGTTGTCCATATTCTCCGATGAAATAGAGTTTAAAACTTTGCACATAACAAGTTGCTTTTAATTTACTAGAAATTTGTATTTCCAGAAGATACTGGCTATCTTAGCCTCTTAAACTGACGTTCTCTTCCATACTTCCATAGTCCTTTTTGAACCACCTGCTGATGTTCCAGTTTACTGTAATTGAACACTTGTATGCTGTTCATTACTTCATTAATGTGCTAGCAAAACCAGAGTGTTTCTTTTTTTTTCTTAAAATACGAACAGATGATACCACCTAGAGGGTGTGCCTATATTGTAATGGTTCACAGACAAGATGCTTACCGTGCCCTACAAAAACTGAGCCGAGGAAACTTCAAAGTCAATCAGAAATCTATAAAGGTACTTCTTGGAAAATGTCAACTGTACTAAAGTTACTATAATTGCTCTAGTACTTTTGCATCTGTTCTAGACTTTTGGCTATGTTAGACTTTTCTGTATCCTGGATATGGTATTCTGTAAATTTATGTGAATGGACAACTTTTTTTGTGATAAGTATTATTCTTGTTCTGTAATGTGACTAGTGGAACTTCAGTCATTTACCTTGAAAGATTGCCAGTAATTGGCTATTTAAGCAACAGAAAAGGTGTCATTTTAGTTGTTACAATGGTTATGGTTATTATAGTCGTTAACTATGTTTTTCTTGTGAACTTATAACCAACTTGTAACCAAGTTTAATTACATGTGATAATACTCTACAAAGAGTACTAGTAAATAAAGAACACATTCATTAGTGAACATCTTCCTTTTGTAGAACAGCATATTAGAGTGTGAAGGGAAATACAATTACTCTTAGTGACTGGGGAACATTTGAAGAAACTGCCTTTATACATTTTTACAAAGGTGTGCAAGAGTCAAGCCAAGCAATAAGAACGAAGCCTACTTTTTAAAAAACAGTTATTTCAAATTTTTGTAACTAACCTATTTTTCCTGCTGTTTCAATGAGGTTGGGTTTTTATTATTATTTTATTTTTAGCCTCAAATGGTAATGCTGTTTTGTGAAAACTAAATATTAAATCCATTAAAATGGATACATTTTACTGACTACATGTATTTTTTCCCCCAAGATTGCATGGGCTTTAAATAAAGGAATAAAGCCAGATTACAAGCAGTATTGGGATGTAGAATTAGGCGTTACTTACATACCATGGGACAAAGTGAAACCTGAAGATCTTGAAAGTTTCTGTGAAGGAGGAATGCTGGACAATGAAACTCTTAGTCCAGGTAAAACATTGCTATATCTTCAGATGCTTTTAAAAAAAATGTCCTTTGTACTGGTGTACAGAAGGTGGTGTGCCTGACTCTCATGACCCTGAGGTGTATATATAACATCCTTGAGATGGCTAAGAAGTGCAGTGCGTGTAACCAGTTGTAAGCAGTTAATGACAGTCCCTCACCAGGAGTTACGTAGCAGTGTTATGAGAGGCTGGGCTTAAAATGCACATGGATACCAGGTGACCTGTCAGCTGTGTGGCGTTTGCCCTTGACAGTAGTGCACCGTGCAAGCGTGTTGTTCTACTTACTAGTCCCAGAGCCAGATTGGTGTGTCCCCCACCCTGGTTTGTGTGAGGCACCCCTAGCAAAGGAAGCGTGCCTTTGGACTACTTGTGTAGCAACTGAGCCAACAGCAACTTTATACTATAGTTTCCATGCTTGTGACGTTTTCAGTTCCTTTAGCAAGTCTTGTATACATAGGGACCTAATAGAATTCTTGTTGTTTTGTATGTAGACAGTGAAAGGATCAGCTTCTGTGGTTGTATTACGAAAATGACACCTGTTGTGATCAGCAGCTTCAAATCCATGCAGAGTTGCTGGTGTGCTGGTTGCTGTAATTTTAAAAGTAATATTAAATGAATGCAATACTTAAAAATTGAAATTGCCCTAAGTTCTTTGCATTGGTAGTCTGGGCTACCGTGTTGGATTTTACCATTGTGTAGTGCGCTGTCTCTGTACTGAGATGTGATTTCAGGGTTTTGCCGTTCTGTCCAATTTGCCCTAATTAGATGATGGTTATTCTAAGTAGTATCATCTTTTCATGATAAACACACAAAAGTAAGTCGAATGTGTATTTTAAATGAAAGTCTAAAGAACGATGAGCATAACCTCAATGTGTTCCAGTCTTTTCAATGCTTTTCTCTTTCCCATAATGCCTCTTCACTGATCCCTTTTTTCTGCTTAGCTGTCTTTTCCTGGGAAGTTCTGACAAACAGTACAAGCCGTATTTCTTCTGTAAAATGAGCTTAAAGCTATATTCGCTGTTCCTCTTATTTTGCTGCAGTTCTCTATTGTAATATTCTTCTTTTCCTTGTTCAAGACTTCAAAATTACGTTTTTCCGGAAATGACTTGTCAAAGTAGTGAAAAAGCTGCAGCCACCTTGCTTGAGAGCAGTGAAATTAATCTGGTGGAAGCTTGTCCTGAAACAGCCTTTGTTATAGATAATTTCGGTGTCCTGGCTAAGTATAATAAATGCTGTCAGCACAAAGAATTGTTAAATGAAGAAATAAATATACTTGCTATGTTTCAGTGATTTGCTGTACTGCTTTAAAAGTAATTCGGAATTTTTATTGTCAGAAGTATGTTTAAATGCTTCTTAGCTCTGTGCTTCTCATTATCTGAATATTTTCAATTATGTAATTTTTGTAAACATCATCAAAGCGTGGTGGTTTTACATAGCAGTACTTGACTAATTGTCCGCTTCTACTAAACTGATACGTGTATGTTCGGCTTTCTTTTTAAATAGAGTGGAAGGGGATTCCTAAGAAGTCTGAAAACGAAGTAGCTCAAAATGGAGGTGCAGAAGCTGCACATAATGAACCAGTGTCACCTATACCTAAAGCTTTACCAGTTCCAATTCCTGTTCCCATGCCTGCACCAATAACAGTACCTCCTCCACAGGTGAGAGTTGCTTCTCTTGTGCTCTGATTATCTAAACAAAAACATACTTCAAGTAATAATTTAGTATGGCAATACTAAGTTCAAGAGAGGTGGAAATATGATGAGTGGTAACTAGCTGATTTTGCGTGTATGTTTGTCATGCTCTTGTCCTTTGTTAGCAGACTGTCTTTGTTAGCACGCTGCCTGCGCTGTCAATTTATGAAGATAACTTTCTCGTGCCATAAATTGAGTATATACCTGAAATCCATTGTTTGAGCTTCTTTATGTAAAAGAGCAATGCAAGCTTATAGAAGAACATTACTTTTCTGTGAAGTCACAGCGGCAATGGAAGACTTGGGAAACACCAAACCCATTAGGGTTTGGAGCATGTTTTGTGCCCAGCAGGAGCACAGCATCTGGTTTGATTTCTCTGAAAAGGGATGTAGTTTGCATATACCAGAACAACCCGGGGAACCGAGTCAGCATATGGTTAGTGAGAATGAGGCAGGATTTGTTCCAAAACCTCGTTGCCGCTATCATGCTACTGTAGATCGAGCATATGTGTGTCTGTCAGATCTTTATTTGAAGTATTGTAGGACAGTACTTCTGACATCTATTCTCCCAGTCAAAGATAAATTATTGCATAAATTATTTTTATTAATGTGCTGAATTGCATCCTCTCAGTTTTATTGATGGCGTTATTATATTTTTTCTGCTTTCCTAATTAATTTTCCTCACTGCCAGCTTAAGTAAGCTATAGACCTTCAAGAATAAGTACATTGCTTTCATTTTTATTCATATCGCGTACACTGTCTTTGAACAACCTTTGAGAATTCAATATAAAAATTGTCATACTCTTGCTTTGTTGTTGTAAGGGTTCTTTAGTCAAAGCTGGTGTTGTATGTTCATTTGCTTAAACACTGCTCTGAAATATAGTTCAAATAGCATATAATAATAATTACTCCCTCCAGTGTTTTATAATGTGTGTTTCTCTTAGCTTTACTTACTGCCAGACACGTTATTACTTTTATAGTAATACTTTCTTTCTTGCCATTGTTAAAATAGTAGTATTCTCCCAAATGGGAGGAAGTGTAAATAAAACTACTTTACATTTTGAGAAAATGTGATCTATGAAGTACAGTGTGGCAGACACTCAGAAAAGATTAAGAACTCGAATTATTTGAACACGTACATAATTTAGCCAAGTATGTGATTTGAGAACATAGCATGTTGAATTTTGTGTTATTTTGACACAGAATTCCTGAAGTGCTGTAAGGCATTATTGGTAAATGATCACATAAGTCAAATTTCTAATTTCAGAGAGTTTTAATAGCAATTTAGTATTAAAGAATAGTGGTTTTGTTTATATTCTTGTTGAAAAAGGAAGTGTAAAGGAAAAAAAACCCCGTTTCACAATATATTGAGTGTGCTGATTGCTTGTCTCAGCCTCATAAGCTTCAGTTTTTCACTCTGGCAAAGAAACTTGGGTCGTCACAATTTCAAGCCAGAATCGGATAACTGTGTTTAGTCTTCATCTTTGGTTTCACTATGAACTTTTTTATCCTGTCTTATGCTTGACCAATTCATTTGTCCTCTCTGGCCATAAGATTACAACAGTTCAGCAATTTGTAAATAGTTCTTAAAACTTAACAGATTAAGTTGAGCTGTAATGATGTTAGTGGTGTTAGTAGTAAAAGTAAAATGTTTTGTGATATGAAAATGTGACCTAAACATAAAGGAAAAAACCTCATTCTATTCCTTTTCTTTTTGTTTAAGTACTTTTGTAGAGTACTAATGCATTTTAATTAGCTGAGGTATTTTTGTCCTCTGATACAAGCAGAACTGCTTTCATTTCTTTTTGGCTTCAGTGTTCGGGATTGGAAGAGGTAGTGAGGTTGTTACGAGTGCTGGGTAGCTGCTGATGCTGTCCAGCCTGGAATGGGCATCAGTACAGTGATACCAGAGTGCTCACTCCATGTGGCTGGCGGCTCGCCTGTTAGCCACAGAAAGCACCCTGGTCCCTCTGACTGGAGAAGCAGTTTTGAAATGTGTGGCATCAAAAAAGAGTGGGCTTTATGCATTGTCCTGATTCAGGCTGCAGTGATCGAGCATAGGGAGACTGACAGACAACCCTAAACAGTTTGACTGCATTATTCCTGTAACTTCTCTCTTTTCTGACTTCTTGACCTTCCTTTTTCTTGTGCTTTCTCCTCCCTTTCTCCACTCCAGTCTCCTCCTTAACAACTTTCCCCTAGTTACTGTTTTCCATATTGGTCCCAGTTTTGGTGCATCCCTACCCAGATTTGCTATTTATGATATGATTACCTCAGTAACATTGTCTGTGTATGGTATTCCGGGATATGATTACTTTTGCACTGTTGGTCTCACAAGGAAGGTCCTTTTCCTTGCAAGATTCCCAGTGTTTCTTTCTGGTTATCTGTGACATTTGGCTATTGTTCACCTGCAAATCACCTGCAAAATCCACCCCCTCCCTATGCACCTATCTGTAACTTGTCAGGTTCTCACATGGTCATCTGTCATGTCTGGCAGTTTCTCACATTGCGTCCAGTAGCTTCTTAGGCCCGTAGTGCCCTTAATGCCCATTCTCATGAAGCTTAACTTTAGGCCAGGTCCTAGTCAGCAGCTTTGTGATCTGCCTGCAGCCCTAAGAATCCCATGCTTAAAAGTAGCATGGGAGGGCCCTGCATCACTCCTTTCTGTGGTAGGGCTTGATTGGGCCTTCTCTGCTACCCCTCTGCCTGGGCTGGACATGTAGGGTTGGAACCTTGCTCTGCTGGACATTACCCGTAAGCGGTGTAACTAACTGCAGACTGACCTCCAGTATCACGTTGACCTATGAATGCAACCTCTGTGCACTTAAAATCAGTAACGTCTTTCTAGGAGTGATAGCCTGTGTAGGTAGGTCTGGTTCTGTGGCCTCAATAGCGCACACAGTGTCTTCTCAGCCACAGTGTCCTGGGTTGTTAGCGAGATAGGTGGAATATTTCTGTTGTGTTGTGCTGCTGGAGTGAGCCATTTTCTTGCCTATTGATCAGATCTCTGAGCTGATGCTGAATCTGGTCCCACCCCTGCAGGTCTAAGTAACCCACCTCAGTGGTCCTCTCTGAGGGTAGATCTGTGTTTCTTTTTAAGTCATATTGCAGTGTCCAAGAACAACTAAGTCTGTTTCTTGGTTGTTGAGAGTCAGTCTCAGTTAATAGCACTTGTGTTGCGCATTCATCAACAAGGTTTTGGGCAATTGTTGTTCCATTCTCCTGGCAAAGCATGGTGTTCCTGCTACCAAAACTGCCTTCTTTTTACAGTGAACCATGGCTCAGGCTTTGCCAGGGTTATACACTGTGAAGTCCAAGGGGTTTGCTGTGGCCTCCTTTTCTGTAAGTTTCCCAGTCCAACCCAAAGTCCCTTTTCTTTTCTTAATGGGTTTTCAATCAGAAACCAGAGTCCAGGCTGCGTGTGTCCCCCCCAGATTTCCTGATATATTTCTCAGTCCCATGTGCTCCTTCTCCACGTGTGTGCATTGGTCCAATACCCAATATCCATCTCATAGCCTTCCTGTTGAAACTGGCAGACTCCTCCTTTGCAGTCTTCCTGCTGGAGACTCTGCGTGTGCCTAAACACATTGGTCTTGGAGCACTGTAGGTAGACTGTGCTCCTTTAGTTCGCAGGGCCAATGATTGTCCTTCAAAGTCTCAATCCGAGAAGTATGCGGAAGGAAATAGTTGTGCCTGGGCGCAGGCTAGACCCCCATGTGTATTCACTGAGGTGCACCTGGCAGCCTGCATTACAGTTATTGAGGGGTCAGTTATTCCAGTTCCCATTGTTGCTAGTAAAATACTCAATATTCGTCTCCCCACTGATAAAGGGTCTCCCCAGTAGCATTTTTGTTATTTTGTTTTACCCAATTCATTAGTAGTTATTCTGAAACTGCTCACCAGTCCTCTGTTTGTTGTCAATGTTTATTAGCCATTGGCTCTGTCTCTTTAAAAAACAAAAACTTTATACTTCAAATAGTATTTTAAATTAGATAGTGTGACATTTATGCACAGATTTTTACCACGTTCCTTTTTTCTTTCTGCTTAAAGGAAAGATTTTTCATGTGTTACTTAAAAATGTGCATTAGAGGGTTAGCTTTTTAGAAAAAAATAAGGTCAGCAGTTAAGCTTGGATAATTAGGTATGAATATCCTCTTAATGTATATCTAAATAATCTTTCTTTGATATTTCTGTTCTGGTGCTATCATAACTTTTTACTATTCATCTTCTCCAGGTTAAAGGAAAATATTTTGCTTACTTTGGTTTAATGGCACTTCTTTCAGTTCTGAGAATAAAACAGTAAAGGTTTTTCCTTCTATACTCTAGAAATAAAAATAAAGTTATGAAGGGTCTTGGCATAGTAGTTCTGAAATATTGAGTGGTCATGGAGGTGAGTCAGTTATGATCATTTGAGCACACAGCTCTCCTTTGCCTTAATAAATCAATTTTAAATGCAGAGCATATTTTGATTAAACTTTCTTCCTTTTGATTCCCACACATTTAATGTAGTTCTTACAGTAAGCTCATAAGTATGAGTCTAAGGACCAACTTATTTTAAATCAGTTTTCATTCAGAGCTGGATATAAATCAGAGTTTAACAAAAAAATAAAGAAACAGTAGTCACTCTTAATATAATAGACAAACTCAGCATAAAAGAAGAGGTTTTTAATTGCTCCAAAGTTGTGTGCATTATAGTGTATCATGCTGGATGGTAAAATGAATTCCAGCTACTGCGTAAAGGGTATATTTAGATGAGTTATCAGCATGCATTAACATTGATTTACCACAAGAATACTTCTTTCTTTAAGAACAAAGGCGACCAAGATCGATGTTGATATTTTAAGTCGGGAGTTCTTTGACTGCTAATTAGATCGGTTACATTATTGCAGAGTGATTTAAAGTAGCTTAAATTTTCTTGCTTTGATTGACAAAGCTCCGAAGACAGCAGTCTTGAGGTAACACATTTTTCCCCTTCGTTTTTTCTTAGGTTCCACCACATCCATCAGGTCCTCCTGTGGTTGGTGCACTCCAACCACCTGCTTTCACAGCACCTTTAGGAATCCCACCTCCTGGATTTGCCCCTGGAGTGCCGCCACCACCACCACCTCCTTTTTTACGACCTGGTTTCAACCCAATGCATTTACCCCCAGGTATATTTATATGTTTTTAGGAATATTAAGTCCTTTTTTAACCATATAGCAAATAAAAGAATCTGCCGTATAAACTGTGTGAGTTTGTTTTGGTAAAGTGATACTTAGTGTTAATACATACTTTTTCATAGGCTTTCTTCCTCCTGGACCACCACCACCTATAACTCCTCCAGTTTCTGTTCCTCACACTCCAGCAGTAAACATCCCAAACTGTAAGTGTTAAAATCTTGGGTGAGCAACAGTGGAAGGAAGGTATCGTGCAAGGAGAAAAACTTGACTTATTTTTTTAACATGTCATTGCATTGTTTCTTAGCTACAGCAACTGGTGTGAATGAAGACACTACAAAAGATTCATCTGTAGGAAATCCCATCCCAACAGTGGTTTCTGGATCCAGAGGAAATGCTGAAACTACTGATAGTTCCAAAATATATGGGACTGTTCCACCTCCTGTAGCACCTACTAATGTACCTGCTCCTGTCACCCAAGGTATTCCACTTCTTGGTGAGTTCATTTCTGTATATATTCTGCAGTTTATTATTCCCTGAATTTAAAACACTATTTTGATTTTGCACTTTTTACACTTCATGGGAAAGAAAAGCGTATTTTTCTAAACTTGCTGAAATTTCTGCCCTTCTTTTGCCTTTTATATCATTTTTAGAGGCTTGATTTTGCACAGAAGCAGCAGTACATTTTTTTTATTATTGAAGATCTGTTTTCTGAAGAAACAAAAAGGCTGTAACGTTTAAGTTACAAATTCAGGACAGAATGAAATGTCTAATTTTAACAAATTGAGGTTTATACCATATAGAAAATTAACTTAAAACAAAGCATCTGTATGACATATGAACTATGTTTTAGACTCAACTTATTACATGTATAAAATTAGCTTACAGAGAAACAGCATTTTTTAGTGTAATTTTTTTAATTTATGAAAATAAGGCATACTTTGTATGTGTGAAATAACTTATTTTAATAAAATGAAAAAACAAAAGCGTTTTTTCAGTCCTACAGGGTTATAAGTTTTGAAATCTTTTAACAATACGTTACCCTATTTAAATATTACGAAATGGTATTTTGACTAGTAAAACCAAGCTAACTTTGGATATCTTACATGGATTACTTTTCACTATATGAACTTGGTTATATTTTTAAAGACTTTAATGTTACAGAAGTCTGCTAAATAGTTATTCCAAGATGGCCTTTCCATTGGTCTGTGTCAGGAATATGCTAGAGACTTCTTTCCTACAACTTCTAATGAGATTATTACATTTATGGCTTTTCAGACCTCTAAATTAGTGTCTACCAAGTGAATGAAAAAAAGATAATTTTGTTTTAGTGTGTTTCTGCCCAGAACTTCAGAGTGTACTGTGAAAAAAAACCCAAAGATTTGTTTTCCTGAGAGCTTACTCCTCTATTGGATTGATGGTTAAATTTTCCAGCCCTGACTAGTGATCTTTAGATCCTTCATGTTGGAAATTCAAAATAAGACCTTACTAAAAGGCATTTTTCAAAAAGAGGTGTCTCTCTCTGAAGATCAGTCTGCTTTTTAAAATTTGTCAAAGCAGCTATCCAAAACCAGCAGCTAATTGTTTTAGAGTATCTTTGACACTTGGCAAACAGAGAAAAGCTTAAAAAAAATTCTGTGGTGACACCATGGGTTGACAGAATTCTATGGTGATGAGGATTATTGGACTGTACATTTAAGACATCCACATCTGAATGACGAAGGTACACTTTTTGTAATCGTGGTACAGTATTACCAGGTTTTTGAAGTTTCATGGTACTACATCTTGTTCAGCATTCCGAGCCTTTGGAATATGTTAAGTTCCTCTGTGATTTGCTGTATCACTATACACATAAGAAAGAGGTTTTACAAAATTAAGATCGGAATGAAGTAAATTATATCCCCACATTAGTTAGTTGGACAGTTAGCTTTTTTTATTCTTACAAATTCAAGGAAGCTGAACTTGAAAAATCTGCAGATCAAGAACTTGCCTTTGGTTTTGTTAACTCGTTTACTGAAGAGCTGAGACATAAAGCTGTTCATGTGGTCAGAGTGACTTCTTTCAGTGATAACTTTCATCAACAAGGGGATAGGAGAGGTTTTTCTTTTTATAAGATGGCACGTGTGAGCTTCCAGAGCAGTCCTGAAGTAACAGCTAAGAGAGCTGTGTATTTACTTAAGTAATAGCATTTTATTTGGATGATTGTCTTATTTCAAGAAGTTATTTATAATCAAGGAGTTGGGTAAAAACCTTTTATCCTGACACTTTGGATTTAAGGGGGACTGTTGACAGACTGATATAAGATACAAGAAAACTAAAGAAACAGATGATAATATTTTACACGATTAAAGATAAAAGATTAATATCAGCTGTCCTTGTTTTTAAAACTTTTCAGTAAGGTAACAGAAATGAAACGTCTTCTTTAAAACCATTTTGATTCATTTATGAATTGAGCTTAGCCCTGCGTGTGAGAGTCCAGGTCTGGTCTCTTCTTAGGCTGGAAGGAAAACCTGAACAAGGTGATGTTTTCCACCACTCGTGCTGATCTAGATAGCAAAGAAGTGGCCTTTGAAGTCTTGCCTTCTGAGTTCAAGAGCCAGCCAGTCTGCATCACCATTCTGTCCTTTTCATTCTGTGTCAGGTTTCACAGCTAGGGAAATCAGAGCATGGGAGATGGAGCATGCCAGGGTTTCACCACGTGTGCGGACATGAGATGCAGTCTACATGTGCATCCTGGTCCCGGAGCCCAGAAGTACTGGCAGGCTTGAAATTTCAATGTAGCCTTAGTGTCTGACCTACAGCCTTGTCCTGGTCAGAGACAAATGAACTGGGTTTGTGAGTAGGTACGGCATCACCTTCAGTTAGCCACGGGAAAGTGCAGACAAGGGACGTCAAATGCTTCAGACTAAAGGGCCTCATGTTCACAAGTTTATGGTTTAGCAATTTGAACAGATGACTGATAGTGTGACTGGTTTCTCACGAAGTCTTCAAACTGCTCATTAAACATTCCCATGATGTGGCTCTCCAAGCTGAGATGAGAAGGTGGAAGAAAGATTTGTTTGACAGCACCTTGAAGTGTCACGAGGACTCTGCTTGGAGAAATAGGGATGGAGGGGCTTGAGTAGTGTAATGTGAAGAATGAAGAAATGTTCTTCGGATATTTGGGCAGGATAGAAGAACTATCTTCAGCAGGCTGAATTCGAGGAGTGAAGATCGCTCCGAAGAGACTGTCATAGAAATCTACACCTTGCCTGAGAACACCTTATGTAATCTGTACAAACACAGGAGCTCTTTTCTAATTTTTTGTAACTTCAAAATGAAGCTTATCTATCTGTTCCGTTTTTATATGGAAGATGTGTTACAAAGTAATTCTAAATTGATTATTGTAAGAGTTCATATGCTTTCTTAGCAATGTAAGTTACGTTCTGTTTCATCTCCACTAATTTCATTTATTCCTCCAATGTAATTCTTTCATCACTTCCAGCAGACATGTTTGCGCTTCAGAGGAGTGATCCCTCGTGAACATTGTGTCAGATTTTTTTGGTGCTTATTTCTAAAAACCATCCTCAGGTTGTTTTGATTCAGTTATATCCTTGATCATATTTGCTGCTGTTATAGCTTCTTGTTCTTAATTTGAACAAGATCATCCAGCCTGTAACAGGTTTTGCGAGTGTGTGCTCATATGTCATTTTTAAAACGATCTGCAAAGCAGATATTTTACACTTCTTTTACATGTGCATATTGCAGAAAGTGACAGGCTTTTAAATCATTTTTGATTTGCCAACTTGTTTGCAGTGTTGAGCAAATGCTGTAATAAACTGCTGTTGCAGATGCTGTGTTTTGAATATTCAGATTCTGTGATCTATTATCTCGATTAAATACACCATACTGCAGTTTGTAGGTTCTGGCCTAGTCCTCTTTTTACAAAAATTCCTACAATGATAATTACATATTATCAAAGATGAATTATGCTGTAGTTCTCATTGAACTTGGTATTCATCTCCTGTTAATGCATGCTGAATTACTCTTTTCTGCCTTGCGGTTTGTTCTTAAGTAACTACACGGTCCTTTTGTAATCTGCATTAAATTATAAAAGACAGACTGCACCGAGCTCATCCAAGTATTACTGTGTTTATGAAGTGGCTACTTCTGCTTCCTTCACGGGAAGGATGAGCTTTTTATTGATACAGGATATGAACAGGGATAAACCTAACGCATCTCCAGATTTCTGGTGATGTGATAGCGCATTTAAATGGCATAACAAACACTGTTTATTTGCTAAGTATGTGTATGACTTGCTTTCATAGTGCTACTGGATGAGAATTCAGAGGTAAGGGAACATGAACTCTCAAGCACCGTTCATTCATTCAGTTTTGCCTTGAGGATTCCCTCGATCTGGATGAGTTTAGTGTTTATGTTTTATAAAGCAGGAATTTTAGAAGTCTTAATACCGGTAACCAGTGCTGTACACATAACGTAGTTTGACTCTTAATGTCCCCGTTTAAGGGTCTTGTATGAAAGCTCCTACTGGCTGCAGTGACGGACACTGGCGACCCTGAAAAATGTTGGTATTTATGGCAAGTTATTTAAGCTGCGAATCACTACTTAAGCTCTTAAGTTTAGCCGCCTTTCCTTACAGTCTTGGTCTGGATTAAAGGATTCTGTACCAAACGCCAGAAAAAGACACAAAACTTAAAACATTGTCCCTTTTTCAAGAATTTCCTGGTAGCATTTAATGTTCTAGTGTTAAGATGCAGCATTCCCCACTGGAGAACGATAGGAGAATTCATGTGACATGCTAAATGTTGCAGAGTATCAGCATCAACCTCGAAGTGTAAACCTTTAGCCCATTCTGCTGGAATCGTGAGCTTTTGACTTCTTGTTCTCATGTTTTATTTCCATCAGATTTGCAGTGGAGTGTATTTGAAGCAGGATTGCTGTGTCAGATACAGAAAACACCACTTGCTTTCTTGTAACAGCGCAGTTGAGAAGTAATTTAAGATTATAAGAGACTCTGTAATCACTCATTAAGGAGAGTTCAGTTAAAAAAAAAAAATCAGAATAAACGCCAGATGCTACACCTCTTCTTCAGGTTAGCATTTGTAACACTGATAATTATCACAAGGGAACATGGGATTTGTCCAGCCAGAAGAGAAGATAATTAGAAATGGCATTAAAGTGACACCGAAATCTGGCTTTTTACCTAATTTATCAAAACAGTAAAGATGACTCCTGTGACCTCTCTGGATAGAAGACACTTTTTCTGGACAACTACAGCATTTTGGGCTGTGTCTTACAAGTAAAGTGAAATTACGAAACTTTTGACACTGTGTGTTTGTTCTTGCACCTCTGAAACAACACTGGTGGCTGGCGATGGGCTGTCCTGGTACACTTGCATCTGTGTTCTTCACTGTAAACATTCTTTATGAGTTCTGAGGACCTTCCACTGTGCATCACTGGTAAAAGTTACCAATAAAACCAAGTTGTGAGAGCAATCTATATTTTTACATATTTGAAGAGAATAACGTACGAGGTGTACGGTCTGAGGACTGTATTCCCAGTATTAAAAGCTGAAACTTAGCCAAGTTATGCGGAATATGAAGCTGGTGAAGGGGGTGGTTGTATTTCATACCCTTAAGCAAGAAGACAACGTTAGCTACTACAAACAGGTTTACAGTAATGAACAAATGAGTGAAACACAGGCTGGGGCAGATAAATTCCATCACTCATCTGCATAGGTATGAGACAGTCATTAAATCATTTTATTGTTTCTCGGAGCTTCTTTTAAAGTCTGACAAACTATTTGGACTTTACATACTGTCT
>NW_010414530.1:39989-40257 GCF_000710305.1 Buceros rhinoceros silvestris
CTTTCCCTATAGAAGAAAACAAAGGGCTTATAATTTTCCTCGACATGGCCCACGCAACCTGCACCACTCATTTTACTGAGCATTTTCAGTAAATGTGGATATGTTTCTGGACAGCAATTTGAGAGTAAATTTTTAATCAGTGCCTGATTTGTCAGCACAGCAAGGAAACGAATTAATAGGTTTTTCCTACAGTGTACTTCAGCCTCAGAATTTGAGTGGGCTGATAAGAGAACAGAAAGTGTCCAGCTACTTCACTGATGCAGTCCAG
>NW_010414530.1:40384-42658 GCF_000710305.1 Buceros rhinoceros silvestris
GAAGAGCGTAAGCTTCAGATACCATTATGCTGCTTCTGTGCTACATTTTGTGTAGAAATAAGGTTGAGAAATTAAATTACTTGTTAAGTTCAAAAAACTCTTCACACTTGCCTCATACTTGCGCATACATTTACCCTGCTGCTGTGGAGCAGAAGAATACGCTTATCCTCGTCGGCTCATTAGATCTCAATTACTCTTTTCTGTCATATTTTTAATCTTCTGTGGAAGAGTTTATGTAATAAAAAAATATCCCCAAACCTCAGAATTCAGCAAAGTAACATCCTTGGAAGACATAATTAGCCATATGTCGGTGGTGTCAGATCTGTTGTACCAAGTCATGGGAGGAGTTTAACCTAGGTGACTTACAGTCCTAGTTCTGAACAGGAGGAGGGAGAGGGATGTGCCTTTTAAAGATAAAAATGGAGAAGAAAAAACCTCAAAAAACCCAACCAGAAAACATCCAGAAAAAGATAGGTGGTTGCTCCTGGCACATTTCTTTCAAAGAGTGTGACCTGTCAAGCTGTGTCTTAAAAGTGAATGACTGGAGGGGAAGGTAAGGTGACACCATGGCATGGAAGAACATTGACATCTTTGTTACCTGAGTTCTCACGATCGGCAAAGTATCATTTGCTTGTAATACGAACATAACGAGCACTCGGATAAAAAGGTTTCTGTTCGAGATGTTCTTAAGCCTAAGAAGTGGTGTAGTGAAAGGACAACATGTATACTCTTCAGAAGGCTCACGCATATTTGGGGTAGAGGTGCTAAACAAGCGGTGTGGAGGAAGAGGGAAGCCACAGTAGCTGAGAGGAAGGTTATCTGGGGTGTCCGCTCCACCGTGCTCGTTAAGCTGAAATCAGAGTGCAGTTTTCACTGATGTCACTGCCAGGTATTTAATTCTAGTACTAATTTACATCACTATTTCCCGTTCTCATTTTACCTAGCATTCTTAACTTTCATTTTTATCAATATATATGGAAATAAAACATTATTTATAGTCTCAACAAATTTATAAAGGAATGCGAGATGGATTAGGAGAGATTTCTGCTTGTTCTGCTGGCAGCTGTTGGTTCCTTTAAGTTTCAGTTTGGGAGTTTAAAAAGCAGCGTGTGCTTTGACAGATAATGAGCTTATTTTCAGGTGAATAACTGCTAGTGAGCGGAAGGAGCAGACAGGTCCTATATAAAGGCTACAGAGAGTTTGAGACAATAGCGTTACTAGCTCAGACAAAAGGCGGCACACGAGATAAGCTGGCACACACTTACTGGTATGAAGTCTGCATCCGGAGCTCGGTAATCCGCGGTCGTTTGGGCTTGTGGTGTTGGTGTCAACAAGCTTTGGGCTGAGCTTTCTCAAACGGTATGTTTTGAGAGGTTTTTTTTTTTCCCCACCCCCCTTATGAAGACCAAGCTAAAAACAAGAGTCCAGGCGTAAAAATGAGTAACAGTTGGTGTTGGGTATGTGCTTAAAGGATGGAAGTTGTGTTTAAAACCCACAAAAATCCAGAAATGGCTGTGATTAAACCCTGTGTATCCTTTTGCTCTGGAATGGTAAATTGAACTCTCCATGATTTCCTGCTCCTCCTCCAGCCCTCTTCTGACATTATCTCTCCCTTCATCACTTACGGTATCTGCCGCCTCTGCTGCTCGTTTAAAATCCTGTTGATGATGACCAGTGCAAACCTCAAGCATTTTATCCAGATATGATTTTGCTGATGTTTGTAACAGAGGAGAAATGTTTTAAAGCCAACAAAGGCGGTGAGGAATCTTTAATTAGGAGCCTGGGAAGCATAACCTATTAGGAAGGTGTTTCATCAGCCGTCAGTTGAGGAAGCGGGACACTGAGTTGGAGATGAGGAGGAGCCCTGACCTGCAAAATGGCAATGGCTTCTTCACCAAAGGAAGCCTTTAGGATAAGTGATCGGTTACTACCATTGCGGTATTAATTACTTACGGCGTGATGCAGACGGTGCTCTCTTTCTTTACATACAGTATGTAAACCAGCGCAGGAAGCTTTGCAGGCTGCTCTCTTCCCCCTCCCCAATTTCGGTGTAACTAACTTACGAGAGAATTTCAGAATGTTTTTGAAACTATGAAAATGCCTCATTTTTCCCTCTGGGCAGCCTCTGATTTTAATTTGCGTGTGTGTTTGCTTGTTTCAGGCACTCAAGGAGTCACGCCGCCCCCGCCTGCCCCTGTTGTTGGGTTGCAGACTCCATCCACTGGCCTCTTAGGTGCCCGGCCTGGTTTGATACCACTCCAGCGGACTCCCGGG
>NW_010414530.1:42746-50426 GCF_000710305.1 Buceros rhinoceros silvestris
GCCCCCGCCTCCTCTGCAGCGGTTTCCTTTGATGCCACCGCGACACATGCCTCCCCACATGATGCACAGAGGGCCCCCGCCGGGGCCAGGGGGTTATGGGATGCCTCCCCCCCATGGGATGAAAGCCCCCTTCCCACCTCCAGGTCACTTTGTGAGACCAGGCGGCATGCCAGGAAGTGGGGGGCCAGGCGGACCCGAGGAGAACAGAGATGGGAGGCAGTTTAGGAATGACAGGCAAACGTTCACGCCTAACAGAGACCAGGAAAGGTTTGGAAGGAGATCGTTTGGAAATCGGGTAGAAAACGATCGTGAGCGCTATGGTAACCGCAACGATGACAGAGATCACGAGCGACTTGGTAACCGTGACAGGCGAGACTGGGGACGACGAAGTCCTGAGCGGGAGAGACACAGAGACTTGGAGGACAGAAACAGGCGGTCCAGTAGCCATCGAGACAGAGAGAGAGATTCGAGAGATCGGGAGTCTCGTAGAGACAAGGAAGAAAACCGAGGCAAGGAAAAACCTGAGATGACAGACAGGGCAGATGGCGACAAAAACCACGAATCGCACAGTGGCAAAGTGGAAGACGCAGACATTGTTTCAGAACTTGCTGCGGGAGAGTCTGAACCTGCAGGTGTAAAACCTGTGGAAGAGTTGACATCCGAGGCTACCTCATCTGTGGAACAAGCGGAAAAGGATATGGGCTCAGTGGCAGAGGCTCCTCGCTAGCGACTGGAAGTTGTCGAAAGATGACAGTGACATTTGTGGGAGTGTAGAGCTTTAGAGTTGTACAGTCTGCTGTATTATATCTGCTTCTGCTTATATCACAGCCCCTCAGTAGTTGGTGGGGAATTGTAAGCAATTTGATTGCTTCCCTTCTATTTAAAATAGCCACAACATAACATAAAATACTGAAGATATGATTAAAATATTACCCATTTTTGCTGTAACTTTTTTAAAGTTTTGACTTTAAAAAGTTTACAAATCAGAAGTAGAAGTGCTTTCTATTTTTTTTTTTAATTTAAGAAAAGGTAACGGTGAAAGCTCCTCAAAACCATAGGGATGTGTTTTTAATAAACTCTATTTTCGTAACAAACTTTAACGTGTGCTATTCTTCCTACACTGCACTGAAGTGGAAAAGGAGTGTTCAGCATCTTAACGTTTGACCTTCATGTTAATGCTGTACTGGAGTCTAAATTAGACTGCTCTGTTTATATTTGTTAAAAGGAATACATCTGTTTGTGTAGCTATTCACAGAGGCAAATTTTTATTTGTAATAGTCATCTTGATTTTTACATTGCTGCATTTTAATGATCTACTTGACCATACTAGGTAAAAGTTAGTGGTTTTAAAATGTTAATTGAAGAGTTAACTGTTTGTTTAGTGTTTGCAATGCAATCAATTTTTTTCCTTTACTTTTCTTCCCCCCCCTCCCTCTGACTAGTTCTGTGGTAAATGTTGCCCTCATTAGCCTTTTTTTTTTAAAAAAGTGGACACCTTCAGACACCCTTAGTCTGCTCTGCTTGTGATGTTATAAAATTACTGTGTGTGTGGTGGGCTGGGAAGCACACCAGTTCAGAATCTTTTGTACTTGTTACTCACTGATGCTTTTTGGAAAGTGGGGTGAAAGAGAAAAACACCAAAACGCAACAGAAAATGCTAACCTATTTTTTTTAAATGGGGCTGGGAAAAGGAAGGGAGGCGGGAAGGTGTGCAAGGATTTTTAAATGGTGCCTCTTCCTTCACACAAATCTGGGCTGCTACTGTTGTCTGTGTTAACCATGTCTACCTCCTGTAATCCTGCTAGAGGTAGGTTTAAAAATGTTACCCACCTAGCGTTGTACCTGTCAATCAGACTGATGGTCAGAGAGTGCATATTCTTGCATTTGGCTGAGTGCCACCATCTGCTCTCCATATCACTTCAGTAATTTTGTCAGATTTTAAGAAGGCAAATATTATTTCTTGGTGGCTGGCTCTTCAGGCGCCAACAGTTTGGAAAGACGCAGTGAGCGGAGCCAGAGCCCGGGCAGTGCTGCCCCGAAACACGCTCATCCATCGATCAGCCACGCACCAGGCGCAGGCAGCACCAGGCCTTCCACTGGAGCTCGGTTAACTCTGGGGGCGCAGTGGAAAAGTCATATGAATCCTGGGCGTATTTAACACGTTTGGTTTTGTTTTCCTCCTTGATACAGGTGTGTTCTACTTCTAAAGTTGGGTTTTTCTTCCCGAAGTGAAGGGCAGCTGCTCTCTCACACCAGTACTTTTTTCACAGCTGCTCTGCAGCAGAGGGAGTGGTTTTTTCTGGGGGAGGGAGGGGGGGTGGGAAAGCAAATGTGGAGCTGGGGAGAGGACATATATTTTTATGTTCTTGCAATAGCAGAATAAAGAAAGAAAACAACCTGTTTACATACTTGTAGTGAACTCAACTTCCATGTGTTAAAACTTGTGTCCTTAATGTTTGTTGCACACTGGGCCAGTGGCACTAACTTTTTGCATACAAAGTCAGGCATTTATGTCTTATGTTTAAGACTTATCTTAGTACAAACTACAAATAATTCTGTAAGGAGGTAGGATTTTTTTTTTTAGTGATTACACTTTATTAAAAGATTTGAAGACGGGCGTTGAAAAAGATGAAAGGCTTATCTGTTCACATGCAGACGCCACCTCGCATTCTCTCACTTTCCCTTAGGAGGAATTACAAAGCAAAGCCCAGGAAAAGCTGGGATGCCCTTTGCAGAACAGTTTCTTACTGCCTTTGAAGCAGTAATTGTGTAATAAGCCTACTAGCAATGCATCATCATTACAGCATCACCAGTGCGGCTGTATCCTAACTTTCTCCAACTACTGAACTTCTGACTTTAAAGTGAGACAGTCCGGAAATTTGTACATAAAATCCGCTGGCTCCGTACAAGCATCCATAGCTGGTAGATCCAGCACGGGCAGCTAACTCCTTGGTTACTGAGCCCACGGCTGTCCGTTACAATGATCTGTACGTAAACCCAGCACTGCATCGACATCCTTACGTACAGCACTGAGGTCTAGGCCAGCCTGCCATCAGATGCTTAACCCAGCAAGAGAAGACAGGTTTGGAAGGGAAGATCTGCCTACACCCAGCTTTCTGAGCAGCAAGGTTCAGTGCCGAGAACAGCTGGGACAGAAGGTGGCAAGCAGTAGGTAAGAGCCGCCAGAGCCCCCATTCCGCTACAGCTCAATCTGCAGTTGCCAAGTACTTGCTGTTTTTCTCCCCCTTAAGGAAAGGGAAGACAACAGAACCATGCTCTGAACTGAAAGGCACAGAGGTGATGGTGGTATTTGTGGGTGTTCAGCTTCCCCTTGACGCTTAAGGGAGGTGCGGTCACTATCTTAATTCTGCAGCAGCTGAATCAGAGCACAGATTAATCCACAGAAAGAGGTACAGGTGGGTAGAGGCTGCACACAGTCATTCGCCACCCACAGTGACCAAGTTTAAAGTGGTTTTGCAGTGTTCTTGCTCTCCTGTGAAAAGCCATGCCATTTGTAACATGCTGCACTGGAATCCAGGTGTCCAGAACTACAACCACCTACTTCCATGAATCTCTCATGTACAACATAAAGGAATTCTGATAGAAGTATTCATTAAAATGAATGATTTTCTCTATTATGAGACTTGGAAATCTGTGTTTAAGAGGTACATACAAGAAAATAATGGAAGCTGGCAACAGCACACAGTGATTACACTGCTGAAAAGTGTTTTGAAATACAGAACTTCTGACTACGTATGTCCTTTTTAAGGAAAGGTCTGTTCCACACTAGACCACTCCTGCACAGCCTGAAGAAGGGAGCTTCCCTTGCACTCCACTTCACAACCATCCAACTCACGCAGCCAGAGGTCTAGAGGAGGCACAAGGACAGATGTTGGAGCCAGACCATTTCATGTGCTTCAGGCTTCCCCACCGCACACGAGCACACACACTCCGCAGTCACAGGCAAGCATCACACCACATTACACAGTACACAAGGAGGTATTTCTGCAAAGTAGCAACTGTCCTTGAGAACATAAAACCCCTGACTGTAACATGCAGAGGGCACTGGGTCCCTCAGAACATGGGATTCTGTTACCAGACAACAGATGACACATAAGTAACAACACACGTACAGACTGAGCTCAGGCCTTAAGCTGTTCCAGGGTGACCGGCTGGAAGCAACTTGGATGTTGTTGGTGTCCAGCAAGTTGTAACTACTGACGTGAGGAAGTCCGGGCCTACTTTTCCAAGTTTTACTTGCAAAAGTAGTTTCCTGCTTTTGCAAGTCAGGAGGCAGGGGTTTGGGGGGGTCTTTTTATAGACAGCAAGACAAAAGATGTATTTGCCCAGCAAGTTTATTAACCAACTTTGAAACCTACAAGTGCTGCAACTTTGCCAGGAGGAAGCCCTGATACATACAGTGCCTGCTGCTCTTCGGTGAGTAGTGTCGCCAAAGCTCGTAAGGCTAATCCTCCAGGTCACCCCATCTACTACAAGTTGTGGTGTTCGGGGTGTGACCACTACTACACAACTTCGATTACACAGAACAGGAGTTCCAGGCAGTGAAGTTATACTTAATGGTTACAGCAGATGCTTTAGCAGAAGGCTACAGAGAACATTCCATCAGAGTCGCTTTTAATTACAATATACATCATACAAAATTATGTCAGTCTGCAACAGTTTAAGTGATACTCAGAATGCAAAGGAGTAATGAGATTAAGTGATAAATCTTTTGCTTGCACAAGGAGGGGCAAGTACAGCATTTGCAGTGAGATACAGCCCATTTGTCACTGTCACCTTAAGCATTTGAGGTACAATACTTAGCTCTTCGCTATTCCAATTACACCACAAGCTAAACGAGGGCCAGCATTTCCAGTTAATTTGCTCTCATTATCTCCCCCTCTACCCAGGTCATCACATTTTTCATGGACCTAAAAGAGAATTGAAGATATCTTAATTCACATCATTGCAAAACTAATGAACATTTTTCACTACTCACCTTAGCAGCAGCAGGGACAAGCAGTATTGCCAGCTACCAGCAGGGTGTTACACAGAGAACTTACTGCGGTTAAGTAATGCTGGATGCCAAACTGAGACTCAAGCTAAAAACTTAAAACTAAACTTGTCTAGAAAAGGTAAGTTGCCTTCAGCTGCATTTGTTTGAACTGAAAGCCACCAAACACCCACATTTCGGAAAGCCTTTACTACTAGCCCAAGAGCAAGCTTGGACTTGCCAGGCAAGGTCACCCTCTCAACACAAAGGTGATGGCAGCACTGCAGGTGCAGTGCATTGGCCACACCACCCAGAGCATTACACTACACATCTCGCTGTTCCTTGGCCATCAGCCCAAGCCTGTTTTGTGCAGGAGCACAGCTGTGTCAGCACAGGCTGAAGTTCCAAGTGAAACAAGACCGACAGTGCTCACAGGTGGCCCAGTCCGGCCACAGCACAAGTTCCACTGGCAGCTACCAGCGCAGGGCTAGTGCTCTGAAGCACCCACTGCCATGCCTTTCTGCACTCATAGCTTCTGTGCCGGATTGCCAGTTCCTTCCTCAAATCAGGTCGCTTTAGTCACAGCTTGAAGCAAAAGTTAAATGGAAGGAACATCTTGAGAAAGGCAGGCAGAAAACTAAGATCTCATGGCAATCAAGTGCCATGCTAACACACAGACAACTTTCAGGCAGGACTTCAAAGAACTCCTCACACTGGACATCTCGCACTAAAAGTTCTGTAACAAACACCAGGGACTCTACTCCCTGTTGAGACTACTCTAAAGCTCCCTAAACCATCCAAGTAGGCACCAAGCCACTTACCACCATGGTGCGTCCAATGATGCAGTGTGGTCCGCTAAGAGAAATGACGGAATCTTCTATGTCCACTTCTGCCACTCCTCCTTTAGCAGTCACATTGCCAAGGTCCCCCACGTGCCTGCACAAAGATGCAGAGAAACTCAGAAAACTTGAACTGAGAGCTCTTCAAAGCGATGGCCTGGACAATACAATACCCAAAGTTATTACAGTTAAGTACTCGAGCATCTTATCTTAAACAGCACATATCTCCTCATTTGCCACCACCAGTCAACCTTGAACACTTCCACTATTTTAACTCCTTTAGTTCATCAACTTCGGGGAAAGGAACGCCATCGCTCCCAAACAAGCCAAAGCCAACAATGCACAGCTCCCAGGACCAAGAACTCCTGCATGCTGACATCATCTCCCTCTGCTCAAACTGAGCCTCTCAGGTAAGGTGAAACAGCCTTTCCTGCCCATACAAGGTTTGGAGTAAACACTGCCACTGTTCTAAGAGCTTTTAACATCTATCACAAATCAGCTGCATGTCTCAGGTTTAAGCAGGATTAGTAAAAGCGGTTTGACAAGTGACAAGTCAAAGGGAGTGCATTAAGTGCTAGCTAAGTTCTAATCAGTACCAGGTATGACTATTTGAGTTTGCTTGGCATTTTCCCCTACACTTGGCATTATATCCTACCGCACATTTTTTACCAGAGCTAGATCTCCTCTAGGACTTCCCTTCAGAATTAAGTCTCAGGCAGCTCAGTTTTCACTGAGCTTCTAGACATTCTAGCATAGTGTTTCCTACACATCTGTCCCAATAAACATTCAGCCCAAAAGTGAAGTTGATGATGTTCTGGAAGAGGCTTCTATCCAGACTCAAAACCTTGAACACCAATTAATTTCTAAAACTCTCCACGCATGCAGGGCGACCAGCTCAGCTCCCTGAATACCGACTACCAGCTTCTTAGATTGTGTACTACCAATTCCATATTTTTATCCAAGTCCTGTAAAATCAGGGCAAGGACAGTTTTACCTTTAGGAATTTGCTTGATTTAAGTTGCCGGGAAGCTTCAGTCCCATTGTTTCCGTCCTACACCAATAAAAGCATGATCTAGTTCTTACACCTTCCTAAGGAATTCCCCAGCCTGAGGAAGCTTCAGTCCCATTGTTTCCATCCTACACCAATAAAAGCATGATCTAGCTCTTACACCTTCCTAAGGAATTCCCCAGCCTGCAGCTGCCTGAGCAGACAGGTTACTCCAGAAGGATCTGACAAAGCAGAAGCAGTAGAAGCCACAATGTTCATGTAGTTTTGACCTTCAGCACTGGAGCAGTTGGCTGCCAGTGAAGCCTGTGGGCACACCATTTCACGCTGCTCTGTCATTCAGAGACTGCTGGCTAGCAGCCAGCTTGCTGGGGCTGGGCTGGCATACCACTGATCACTCAGGTGTGAACGCAGCAGTCAAAGAAGGTGCAGTTATGGACATAAACAGAATATTTGAAGGCTAATCAACGCCAAGTTGGTCCCAAAGCTAGTCTAGACTAGCCTATCTTTTACACTGGCTCATAGCTCCACTCACTACCACACTAGTCTTCAGCTCTTGTGCAGTCCCCTCCCAGTCTCCGGACCCAGTCAGCATGCTAAACCAGTTGCTCAGACATCAGGTCTCAAACACACAAGAGTTTCCTGAAAGTAACTGGACTACAAAAACTGCTTCCAGGGGAAGAACTAGGTGTCAGCTCCCACTGAGGCAGAGTGATATTCGGCATAAGCATCAGACCTCGTACTGACACTCAGCGCACACAGCCCCTGAGGAGTACACAGTGGCATAAGCATCAGACCTCGTACTGACACTCAGCGCACACAGCCCCTGAGGAGTACACAGT
>NW_010414531.1:0-11677 GCF_000710305.1 Buceros rhinoceros silvestris
AAAAAAAAATCAAATACAAAGATTCACTCACTTCTCAAAACTTTTTGCTTCCTCCAGAAACAAATGGGTTTTTTTTAGAAACTCTGAGATGTTTGGCTGCCTTGGGCACCAGCAGTGTTCGTTGTGGGTGGGCTGCCTGGGCTGGCCGTGCCTGCGGGAGGGCTTCTGGCTAGCTGGAGCTTTTAAGGAAGCTACCTGCTGCCCGTCAAAGTTTTAGCGGCATCAACACACCCCTGTGCAACACTCTTGATCCTTGTAGGAGCATTTTTCTGACAGAAATCTCTTCCATCTGACAATCTCCAGTCGATTTCGGCACATAGCTCAGCATGTGAATCCATGCTCTCTGGAGGACGTACCGCATTAAGTAGGGTGAATGTGCAGAGGGAGAATCTTCTCTAATGATGGATATTTGATGGATAATTGAGCTTTACATCCTTTAGTGAACTTCTCCTGGCTTTTTCCTCTACCTGGCAGTCTCAGTGTAGCTCTTTCTTCAAGCATCCTGCATTTTTGTACTTCTCCATCCCCACTGACCAGGGTGCTGTGCAAAATGGTATTGAATAGCCACCTGCAGACAAGAGACACTTCCCACTGCCACTCCACACATAGTAGCTGAAATCTGCATCTCTGTAAAGTAAATGGGGTGAGGGTGTAGGGGGGAAGCATTGAAGACCATTTAATCAAATGTGTCACTCGATAATTTAACATCATTTGAGATAAAAATTAGAAAGTCCATGAAAAAATCAGTGACTCATTCTTTGTTATAGCCCAGCCTTGGAGTCCAAGGAAAGATTAGAAGAAGTAGGGAGAATGGGTAGTTTCTGCTCTTAGTAGAAGGGGAGAAGATGCAACAGCCAGATGTTGTGTGAGATTTTTTTCCTTTTTTCCCTTTAAAGCCCATTGCAAGTGACACCTTGAAAAACGGGGAGTTTTCCCTCAGCTACAAGTGAAAATAGGAGCCAAAGAATAAAGTTTTGGTTTCCCTCTTGCCTTCAGGTCTCTTCTGTGCAGGGTAGTGCAGGGCACTGGGATGTGGTGTCCTTGCTGCTTTTTGCAGGAACTCAGTCAAACCATAAAATCTTATTTTTTCTCTTCTCTTTCCCCTCCCCTCGTGCACCTCCCACCCCCCTTTGGCAAGCTAGGCAGGCTTTCTTTTCCCTGTGAGCTCTGATATTTGAACACCATAGTGTTGTCCATTGGTCTGTTGTTCCCATATAATGTCAACATAATTGAATTTCTTTTTAGAGGCTTTAGATTTGCGTTTCAGCCAATTTTACAACACCACTGTGCTTGGAGTAGGAAAATAAGGAGGTCTGACTGTGCGTGGATGGATCTCTTATACCTCCTGGACCTTTATTCAAAGCTGAGCTTCCTAGCAGCAGCCGTGAGATGCCAGATACCTCATGTCATGCACTTCTTTCAGCAGAAATTGATTATATGACTCAGTTACAATCTGGAGAAAGATTATCTTAGTGCTTATATACAGGCATGATATATTTGGCTTTTCAGCTTGCTGACATTAACTGTATCATGGTGAAGATGCCAATTAGCTGTCCAGCGAGACTTCTGAGCACTGTAAAAGTAACTCTACTTCCTGCTATTTGGCATATGGGTGGAGGTAAAAATTGCCTGATGGCTCAAAGTAATATTTAGAAGTGATCTTTAATACTAAATGTATTCAGATTGATTTTTAATGGTTGTAAACAGAAATATTGTTCTCCTGTCAAACAGGACTATGGGTGGAAGATGCTTATGGAAGTTCAACACTTTTTTATTTTTTTTCACTCTGCTTCTTCCTGTGAGGACTCAAGTTGCTAGAAATAATTTATCTTAGGAGAAAATTCTAAACAGAGATTCTTTAGGTCTTGTGGAGACTGGAGCCAGCTTAAGACCTTCTTGTCTCTCTACCTCTTGTCGCTCTATGTTGCTGCTTCTTGCTCCCTCAGTTGTACCGCTATTCTATTTTGGAGATATGCTTTTTACAGAAATGATCCAGGTAAAAATGTCCTTCTAGTAAAGGAAGGAAAGGGGGTTATTTTTAATCTGACTTGACCTCTAACATTATTTTTGTGCAGAATGTGCATATAACTGTTAGAGATTAGCCACTGTGGAAGTAAAAGCTACAGAAAGCTTCACAAAGTGTCCACACTGCAAAATGTCCTTAAGTCTTGGACTTCAAGGATTAGAAGCTGAAGACATGGTCTGTATTGGAGCAAATGTAGACAAAGCACTGCTAAAAATACAAAGGTAGAAGTTCACTAGCAGAGGTACATTTTGCTGCTCTAAAACCTGTTAAAATATTTCCATAATAACTTGTTTTGACAGAAAATTCATTTTATATTAAAAAAGACTTTTTCTGTGGAAAGCTGCCCTCCACACTCCCCTTTATTTTAATAAAATAAAAAAAAATAATTACTTGTCCAGAGATTATGATCTGGCACTTGCAGAAATACCACTGATTCAAAAAAAAAATGACAGTCAGAAGACACTGTAGCTTATGTATTTTGAGAGTGTATTTGAGGAGTCCAGTCCATGTGGGAATGTGAGTCGGAGAGTTATGTAGGGTCTGAAATGCACTTCCCATGAGGCAGGGAGGGGAAGAGCTCACCTATAGTTTCCTAGACAAAAGCCATCAGGTTTTTGTTTAAATTTTCTGCCCTAGAGTCAACATTTTCCAAGGCATAGCTGTCAGTTTCCAGCTGAAGAAGCAAGAAATGTGTTAACCCAGCTGTGGCACAGATCTCACCTGCATGACCAAAGGCTCTGTGCCCACCTCGGCTCTGAGGGTATCTGCAGTTTGCACACCTCCATTTTTTTTTTTTTTTAAGTATGGTTTGTTGAATGTGTCTTTCTGGCTATACTTGTTATGCTCAGTTAGAAACTTCTGAATAGAAATGTAAACAAATAGCTGGGCTACATGTGCCCTCCTGTGAGAGAATGTTCTTGTTCTGTGAACAGCCACAGCACCTGAAGGTTGCAGTGTCACTTTCTTGTCCGGTGGGGAGCAGAGCGCAGTGGTGCAGCCAGTGTCTTAGAGAAGGCTGTGCTTCTCTGCTGGTCGCAGGCAAAAGAATAAAAACGCAGCCTTAAATCATGTGCTTATTCTGGCAAAAGCAATAGAGCTCAGATGTTCACTCTGGTGTAATCACCAATTCAAACTAACCTGCAACCACATACAGCTGAGAGCTGTGTGTTGGAGAGAGGCTGTTCATTTCCCGGATGGATTAGCAAGATACCGGTCAGCACTAGGGATGTGCCTACCCCATGATACGTACTAGTGTCCGCTGACTGATGGCTGAAGAGATCATCTTTCTCTACACAAAGTTCAGCAGACAGCACTCAGACATGCTCCCTCCTCTCTTAACTCCTTCATTTCCTCTCAGCAAGACTAATCATCCTTGAAAAGGTGAGACTGAAGCACTCTGTCTGTCCTAAATTGTTTTCTACTGATGGGAAAGGAGTTTCTGCAGCCCAAATGAAGCCGAGTGTATGTTCAGCAGTGCCACTCTGTTTTCCCCTGAACGTGTTGCTTTGAGTGGTACTGAGATATGAGTGGTGAAGGCACTTTTACTTTGCATGGGAGGACTGTGCATGCAGTAAACAAGCACTTTAATATTTCATGAAGGGTTCATCTCCTAATGGCAGGAGGGTTTCCAAACCTGAGGCTATCACAGGAGTGCCAGTGTTGATGAGAACTAGGAGATTTATTACCCCGTTACTGCCAAATAGGGTATTGCCAGAAATTAGGGCAGAAGTCTTGCAAAAGCTGATGTGGGAGGCAGAAATAAAGCTGTTCAGGAATTGAGCACCTTTGTGTCTGCTGTGAGTTCTCTCTAGTGGGCTGTGGTTACACAGTAATGGACTGATGCCAACCTCACATCCTCCATGGACTGTGCATATAGCACGCTCTTGTTGGCATCCAGAACAACAGTGTGTATTCAACCAAGTACGTGATTCCATATGTAATTGTGATGCTCCCACAGCAGTTAGCAGACATTATAGGACTCATTTGATATATACTTGGAAGACCCAGGTATTCACCTCTCCTGGCATTAACTCAATGTCTAGACACTACCATATTCTCCGGCAGTTGCCAGGAACTTCGGCAGGGTGCAGCCTGCCAACGTGTGGGCTGAGCGATTCATGCCCTTTTGTTGTGAAGTGCTACTCACTGTGTGCTGAGACTGTCTGATGTCTGTCCTGGCTATGCCAGTCTGTAGAGGTGGGGGCATTTGCTTAGGTCATTCTTTGGTACCGGATTTTTTTTTTTTCTTCTGTGCTGGGGTGACTTGAGTTTTGTTTATTAGTTTGTAATTTTTTGCCCCGTTACCAGCGTGCAAGGTTTGGAAACATAGCCTGTTGGACAATTTCTTTCTGCTTTTCCTTCTCACTGCCTGAAGCCATCCCAGATCCTCTATAATGGCTATTCTTGAACACTTCTCCATCAGCTCGTGCCTGCTTCCTCCTCCTCCTCTCCTGACTTCACCTCTTTCCTCCATTAGCTCTGTCTTTCTGGATTGTGACTGGGTTTGGGTTGAATGCAAATTTGGGAAAAAATTTAGCTGACCCTGGTTCAAGGGTTGATTTAATTCTGGAGCATGCAGTACTGTGGTTGGTTGATAGAAGGGCAGTGGTTAATGTTGCTTGCACTGTGACCAAAAGGAAAATAAACTAATATCTCCAGCAAAAGAGTTGTTTGCCATAGTATGTGTATTCTCCAAACTCATTGAGGGGAGAGTATGCTCAGTATGATGGTTTCCCCAAGGGACAACTTCTTACTGTTTTCAAACAGCACAAGAATTTCAGGATGGTGGGAGCCAATGAGCTTGCCTGCAGAAATTAAGATATCAAAGAGCTCCTCTATCTCTTTTACAGTCACTGCTCGCCTGGGTTCAAGAGATGTGATAAAAAGCTGGAAATGAAACCTAGGGGTTTATTTGGTTTGTATATTCAACAGCAGCCCTTGGATCTTGGTTTGATTCAGATTTCTGACGTGTTCTGTATGAATCCCCAAGACTTTGCCTCTCATCTTTTCAGCTGCTCAGTATATAGACTAGGTATAATACTTCTGACACAGAAGATGAGCTAGGAATAAATATTCCCATATGCTCCTAAAAAATCCTCAGGACATGCTAGGTCACCCCAAAACCTATCCCAATTCTTCATGTAAAAAGTTGAGCAAATTTCACTCTTTCAAAACACAAAGCTTGATAAGCTAGATGCTAGGCTTGGAAAACATATAGAGCAACCAAAACACCTGCAGCCCATATGAGCCACTTCTTGTCTGGTGGGTGAACCAACACTCCTCTGTTAGGAACCCCATGTTGACTCACATGAACGTGAACATACACCTGGAGACTCCCTGAGACAGAACTTTGGCAAGTTTGCGTCATAAATAGTATAAATTGCAACACTCTCTGCTAGAGCGTTATCTTTTAGTCTGAGATGGTTTTTTGTGGGCCTGCCAGGCTGACTCATCATTTGATGTATGGAGAAGAAAGAATGCATGTCTATCCTCTTTCACTAAACATACTGGAAATTAGAGAAGGAACTTTTGTCTGCAAGTATAAACCTCATTTATGTTGCTTTATTGCATAGTGAGGGGGGTGGGGGTGTGAAAGGCTCATTACCAGACTTGGGTAGACTCTAAACTTGTTAATGTGCCTGTTAAGGGTCGAGGGACCGAGGTATCCACTCCTCGAATTACCTTAACGAATCCTTCTGTCCTGAACAGAGAAAGAGAGGTTTTTTAAAAAGGGGAAGGAAGAAATTCACACCTCGGTCTGCGTCTGGAACTGAAACAAACTTTTAATAAACAATAAAACCACACAACTATACTCTATTATATACTATATATATATGTATATAGTTACAAACCAAAGGGAAAAGAAAAAAAACAAAGTAGTGAAGGTTTACACAAACTGTTCTTTTTTCAAGGTCAAAATCCTGGGCAGGCAGATAAAAGAGACAAAAGTCGGAGACCTTGGTTCGCTCCGCTGTCCCGGCGAGGAGCAGAACTCTTCTCGCGCCGGGAAAGGGGGGGCGGCGGCCGGTGCCGGTGGGCAGCCGATTTTAAGAGGAGGGAAAAAAAACCTCTCGGCACGACACAGAGTTTAGGGAGTTCGAATATTCTCACCCGATTTCCAGACGGGACGGCAAACCGGTTCGGAAAGTTCGGAGCCTGTGCTCTTCCGCAGGCCATCTGGGGACTAGGCCTCAGGCCCTGGCCTGGCTCGGCAGCCAGCAGGTTCGTGGGAGCTCTCCTTCGTGCCACGAGTCCGGAAGGCCAGAGAGACACCTCCCCTGAGCTGCTGCGTTTTTAAAGGCTCCCGATGTAACGTTTCGCCTGACCCTCTTAACCAATTAAATGCGGAATCATCGTATTTGCATAGGCAAGAGAGACACTGCCCTTGGCTGCTGGGTTTTTAAAGGCTCCCCACGTAACGTTTCACCTCACCCCCTTAACCAATTAAATGCGGAATTATCGTACTTGCATGGAATAATTCTATTTGTCCATTTCCCAAAACAAGGAAGTTTCAGCTCAAACCGGGACAGTGCCTCACTTTCAGCTATGACATAGAGCAAAAAGAACATTCCTGCCTTGAGGCCTCTGTCTCTCTTGTGGCTGTTTTCTGTAACCCTCCCCAGGTGATGCAGCTTGGAGAGGAGGGGCTGAAGTGGTTCTCTGGGAGACTACAGTGAGCATCTGTTAGTAGTGCGGGAGGGAGCATGGTGGAGGATGTAAGAGGTGCTGGGATTTGAAGCCATAACCACTGTAGACTGTCTCCCTGGTAGTTCTGGGCTTTTGACTAATCTGAGAGATAATAAGGAGAGTAACAACGTAGGTGGCTTTGAAACTGAGGACAGATGATTTGGATTTGGTGAGATACAGGAGATGACCTGGGTCTGAACTTTTTGTGTCAGATTTTGCTCATAAAATGGGCATAATGATCTTTTTTTGCTCCTTCCAAGCTTTCTCTTACCTTTATTTTAAATGTTTAATGTCAAAAACAGCTCGTATATTACTTTCCACTTAGCATAATGGAGCACACATCACACTTGCATTTCTTTTTGGTTCTGCAAAGACCAGGAGTGTATTGCTTGCAAAACCTTTTTATAGGAAAATCAATGGACTCATAATTAAAACTTTGAAGAAAGGTAGGCTAGTACCTTAATCCTAGATCAATTTGCTTTTATTTCATAATAGCATAAAAATTTATCTGCCAAGAGCATTATTAACTAGTTCAGGTTTTGGACATCTAGATGTAATATTAAAGTAAAAGTACAATGAAACAATTTATTTCACATTCAGCTTGAAATACCTCACATAATAATAAGCTTTATTAAGGGAGAGGACTTCCTTTACTAAGGAACATACTGTGTTTGTATTAAAGGGGGTGAAAAGGCCTTAGACAGAGAAGACTCTTCCTGCATCTGACATTCTCTCGTCACTGTGGAAATCTAAATAACATACACAATTTATATTTATTTTTGCTCAGGAATGTGATAAATATTTGAATAATAGAAGAGCAAAGAAGCACTCTTTTAGCTATGCAGCTTTTTAGAAAAATAAACCAGGTCCGTATCCAGTGGCTATGGCCTGGTGTCAGACAAAGCTCAGTGCTGGTGGTATTTGCTCTGGGATATTCTGTTAAGCAGCATTACAAAACATTACAAAACACAGAAACCCGTTAGGTGGTTTCTTCCCTCTAGACACCCTCCCGTGTTCTGTCTTGTGGTCTGTGGAGAAATCTGCAAGAGGTGGAAGCCAGACGTTGGGACTTCTCTAAGTAACATAGTCCTTACTCATGGTCTGTTTGGTCCAGTGACTGGATATATAAACTTTTGGCAGAAAGTCGTTGTTTTGAGTTTTAGGTGCCAAATTTTTAAGCCCACTAAAGTTATTTGTAGCACTCCATTTGGTATTATTTTTGCACTTTGCAGAAGCCTCTGTTTTCCAATTATACTTTTGAGAGCTGAGCTTGACCATGTAGAGGAGAGGTACTAGCTTGTCTGGTGAACTTTAGTGTCTGAGTCCAATTGACAGGCAATACCTTCAATCACAAGACATTTAATTTTTTACCTTTGTTCCTGTTTAGGCTTTGTCTTGGCAGATTATTTCCAGCTACTGAGAGGGAGAAACTGTTTATTTGAAAAGCCAGCAGGTTATGACAGAGAAAGCAAGGCAGTACTTCATGCTGAAACAGTTAACAGCGAGAACTCTAGGGTCCTCTTAGGCCATGATAAAACATAGCTTGGCCCTACAAAAGAAGTGTCCTGCCTCACGTCAAAACTTGTTTGTGAGTTAACCTCTGTAGGAACTCTGCTGTGTGCGTATCCGTAGCAATGTGTTACACCCAACATGACATGATGATGTAGTAGAGCATCCTCTGGGAACTGGTGCCTTCCAGTGAATGTTTTGGCTGTGTCTTTGTATTTGTGCTGCAATGGGGAGGAAGTGTCACAGCAGTCCCCGACAGTGTCGTAGCCAGGCTGCCTGTATCTCTCTGTCCTGGCAGTTTCTGTGGTCTTTTGTTGCTATGTCAAGATAAACTCACTGCCTTTCCCCGCTCCTGCCTGCCTGTTGCAGCTGTGAAAAGCGCACATTTCAGCTCTGACATTGTATTTCTTTGAATTCTGGCCAGAGCAGCAATTAATCCAGTGGGAGATAGGAGCAATTTTAATTTCCATTCAGGCTGTTGATTGAATTGTGTAGAGCAACTGATGAGCCCAGAAGGACCCAAAATACTTTTCTTTGACAAAAGGCACCACCAAGCTACTTGCTTGTGTTAGAGAAGATCACTGTGGTTTGCAAACATTACCAGCAAGTAGCAAAATCGGTAGTTGGGACCAGTGTGTGGAAAGGTATTTGGGTGTATCACCTTCTGATTGCTTGTAGGGGGACACCTTTAAAACTCAGCCTTGAAGAGCTTGAGGTCATCAATGTGATGGCTAACCTAGGGTGTCCTGTTGCCCAGTCAGCAGCTGAGGCAGGTACCTGAGCACATATTCCTCCATATCCAACTAGGAAAGGAGTCAGAAACTTAAAAATGAAAAGCCAAGGAAAGAAGAGGAGGTGGCTGTGCTGGACCAGAGGCCCATCTAGCTCACCATCCTGCCTCTGGTAGCAGGTGCTCAGGGGAAAGTTGTCCTGGGTCCTTCCTACCCCTTAGCCACCAGTGATGTCTTCATCTCTATTAGTCCAGAGTGGATTTTTCTTCCATGAAGTTTTCTAGCAGCTTTTTGAACTCTGCATCCCTTCAATGTCTGTAGCCCCAGTGACAGGGCATTAGACAGGTTAATTTTAAGCTGTTCTGAGAACTGCTTCTGTTGGCTTTAGAGCCTGATGCCAGCAAGGCTCATCTGATGCCCTTTCATTCTTGGATTGAAAGCGTTGGTGAGCAGTGCTTCCTTTCCCTGTGCTGCTTGTAGTGACACAGAGTGTGGTCTGAAGCAAAGCACACCACCCTCCTTAGCAGCAAGGTGTTTGCAGACAGGAAACACTCTCGGGAAGGTTGGGGTTTTCCTCTGAGCTGCAAGTAGATACCAGTCTCTGCTCAGGTGTCAAATATCGAGTGTGGTGTAGATGTCAGTAGGAGCAAAAGCCTTTTCCTTCTGTACCTTTAGGCACACTGGTAGCAGAAGACCTTTTCAAATAGGTCTGTAATCAGAGCTAGTGTCCAGGAGGTGCTCAGCTGTGCTTTCTTCACACCTCCTGCCAAAGAGAAACTTGGACTTGTTTCTTCAAAATGGTATGAAGGGGAAGTACAGAGCTGAAGGGCTATTTGGAGTTAGAGATCGTACTGACACTTTTAGCCCTATTTCTGCAGAAGAATAGAATAACAATTGGCCAAGTCCCAAATTATCCTGCAGTTTCAGAGGAAGGTCTGGGCACCAACGGGGCCAAGGAAGGTCTCTGGATTTGAGTCTGTGCCTCAGTTAATGTCAGGTTTTACCTTATACAGGTTACTTTGCCTGCACATCTTGCTTTCTGAGTGGCGTCAGAACTGAGGAAACATCAGAGATCCACAGCAGAGAAGCATTTGCCTCTTCATTTAGGTTGTGATCAAACAGTGGAGCAGCTCTGGGTTTTAGGTGAGCCCTGTGGCAAGACTAAACCCAGCTGGGCACAGGTTGGCTACGTGCAGACAGTGATGATAATACTTGTCTTCCAGAAGCTGAATTTTCTTCCTATGCTGATCTCCAAGTAGAGCTATGATTCAAGTGAATGCACAGTGATATTATCAGTTGTACTCTCAGTGTGTTTCTGGTGTGGACAGAGTATTACAGGTAAAGAAGCTCAGTAGTAATGAAAGGAAGGAATTGACTTCCGATGGATAAATGGACAGCTTCCCCCTCACTCCTTATGACTGTATCTTAAAGCCCGTTGCTCTATGGAGAGTTGGCTACCATGACAGGAACAGCAGGCGATGTTTTTCATAGTTTAGGAAATATTTCTGATATTCCCCCAAAATCAGAGCGTCTCTCTCAGTTTCCTGATGTCTAATAAGAAGGCAGCTCATATTAAGGCAGCACTGTTTGGGGATCTTTCTTTGTTACTGAAATATGTCATTATTGAAAATGTAGGAATTTTAATATTTTTTGAGACACCTTGCTCTTGTGACAAATTGACCACAGGGTTCAAAACTTTTGGGGGAGTTATGTATGTACATATGGTGGCAAGTGGCATCTGTTGTGTACATTTAATTCTGTTTGGAAATGAAGGCAAAAATGGGCAATGGTGATGGAGAAATAGTTGTCTTCTGAAAGAGATTCAATGACTGATGAGGTCTGAATTTGAAACAGGAAAATTAAATCACTGCTGGAGAAGACATTGCAGTCAAGAGCGTATGCTTTGGGACTTTGTCTAGAAAAAAACTGCCAGTTTTGCGAATCCCTGGTTTGTATTAATAAAGCCAGTCTATTATAAATGGGTTGAACTCCTTTACAGGATGTGCTTTGTGGATGATAAAAACCTCTTTGAGATCAGAGAAGGAGCAGCACCGGATCCTGGTCTGCTCACAAGCAGATCAGGTGCTGCTGTGTTCTTAGATTGATTTTCTGGCAAGCAAAGAGAAAAGAGATCTATTTTTTTTAAATTGGAAACATGTTGATGTATAAAAATATTTGTGCCTTGCATTTAGAGATGTAATAAGTTTATAGTCAGAGATTCATCTCCTCATGTTATCTGACATGTTTGCTGATAACCTCTAGAGCTATGCTGTCTGTGTCATATTGTTGGATAGGTGCAGGATGATAAAATCAGATATTCAGTTGCCTGGTTCTGCTCTTCTTTATTAGAACTGATACGATACAGAGTCTGTAAGTAGCAGTAAGCTTTCCTTTGGCTTCAAAAGGCAGAGGATAAGATTTAGTGACAAATACAATACTCTACAAACACATCTCTTGCAGGGATGGGAAGAAAAATTGATTCACCTATTATGTTGCCTGAGCATGGGAGGATCTGGACTTAAATTCAGTTTTCAAAATTGAAGATTAGTATTTTACCAGAGAGCTGCTCAGCATCTGATCTGAGCTCTCAACAGGCTCTTTGGATCACTCATTGCCTTACTGTGGGAATTGTGTAATATTTAAGCCATGTGTCTATATGGTTTCTGTTAGAATGGCCACTGTTTCAATAAAAAAGCTCCTCTTGGCATCTGCCAAAAAAAAAAAA
>NW_010414532.1:0-366 GCF_000710305.1 Buceros rhinoceros silvestris
CCGACTGTCTCCACAGGAGGAGCGTGCGCTGTGCAGAGAGGGCTGCCACGAACAAGCCAACCAGTTGCGAGAGGTGAAATCAAGACTGGCGCAGGAACAGTGCAGGTCCAGGGAAGGCATCGCGATCTTCATCAGCATAGTACTGGGAATATTGGCAGCATTTGCAATGGTTATATTTAAAGTATTTAAAGCTTCTTCAGAAGCCCGGTCCTAACAAAGCACGTGAGGGCTGAGTGTGCCCATGAACAACCCTGTGTCATTGTGAAAGTCCGTCCTGCCAGGTGCTTGCCCTGGCGCCTGGCAGTGACCTCCCCGCTCCCTTGTACCGCGCTCCCCAGTGCTTTCCTGCGTCTCCTACGGGAGCGG
>NW_010414532.1:449-979 GCF_000710305.1 Buceros rhinoceros silvestris
CTGTCGCCTGGAAGTGCCCTCCCCGCTCCCTTGTACGGCGCTCCCCAGTGCTTTCCTGCGTCTCCTCCGGGAGAGTCTGTCCTGCTTGTCCCTCCCAGAGCTCCTACTCCCGCACCCCTGCTGAGGGCACGGGCAGTGCCTGAAGCCGGGCTGGCACAGAGGCCACAGTGCCACCGGGCAGGAGTGGCAGCATTTTGCCGTGCTCAGAGCGTGTCCTTGGGGCAGCCAAGCCACCTCTTCTGGAGAGCTCCTGTGTCAGATGGCCCCTTTAAACAGTTTGGTCCGAGATGGAATGCAGATCTTTGTAAGAAACCACTGCGCAGTGGGAGTTCTGGAAGCTTTGCAGTAAACTATCAGTGAGATTTTTCAGAAGTGACAGTGGGGGACCAGTTACAACCAAGCTGACTCTCCCATGATGAGCTCACAGTCATGAGTGTTGTGATCAGAGTCCAAGGGATGGGAAAAGGAAAGGAGGTGCCACAACACTGAGTTTTCCCTCGTTCTCGAACCTCTTCTCGAGGAAGAAGAGT
>NW_010414532.1:1417-1923 GCF_000710305.1 Buceros rhinoceros silvestris
TGCCACCGGGCAGCAGTGGCAGCATTTTGCCGTGCTCAGAGCGTGTCCTTGGGGCAGCCAAGCCACCTCTTCTGGAGAGCTCCTGTGTCAGATGGCCCCTTTAAACAGTTTGGTCCGAGATGGAATGCAGATCTTTGTAAGAAACCACTGCGCAGTGGGAGTTCTGGAAGCTTTGCAGTAAACTATCAGTGAGATTTTTCAGAAGTGACAGTGGGGGACCAGTTACAACCAAGCTGACTCTCCCATGATGAGCTCACAGTCATGAGTGTTGTGATCAGAGTCCAAGGGATGGGAAAAGGAAAGGAGGTGCCACAACACTGAGTTTTCCCTCGTTCTCGAACCTCTTATCGAGGAAGAAGAGTAAAGATGAAGTCAACTGCCCACCAAACAGCGACCCCAGCAGTGACATTCGGCATGCGCGAAGTTGCAGATTATCTAATTGGAAGGGGGAGTTTGGGGCGTCCACACACCCGCCCTGGCCGCACGCTGGGCGAGGGGTGGCTTTA
>NW_010414532.1:2010-3414 GCF_000710305.1 Buceros rhinoceros silvestris
ATTTACAGATTATGAAATTGAAAGGTGGAGTTTGGGGCCGTCCACACATATATACTGGCCATACGTTACATGAGGAGCGGCTTTAACCTCTACAATAAAGATAGTGGTGTTTGGGCACAGAGATGAGGTAGCTACACGGCATGATGAGGACCACGTTGCCTCCATGGGGACATCCACAAGGGTCTGGTCACTACCGACACCTCACCTCTAAAACTACCCATGCTGGGGACGCTGCGGATTCCGACATCAATCGCCAGCCTAGGGTTGGTGTGGAGATGAACGAAGGGAACCTTTCCTTTCCCTTTCTCCCCTTAATTCATCATGAGAAATTGCACTTGGACAGGAGGAAACGCTTATTCTGCCCTTGAATGCCCACAGAGCGCATCACTAGTTGTCTTGATCATAGTAGCAGTAATTCTAGTTGTAACACTTTGGAAGCCTCAATTCTAACAGTCTGTGTTTCACATCACTCCACCTTTAGTCGGCTTTTAGATCAAATAAACCCTGTTACACTTGTGTGCCTGTTTGTGTGCATGTCTGTGATTTTAGTCACCCCGGGATCCTTCGGACCTTACTGGAACACCTCCCTTACTGGGAAAATGCTAAGTGAATAGCAAATAATTTCAAGACATTTACTCCTTCAACGTGCACGTCGGTGATTTTAGCCACCCCAGGGATCCTTCGGACCTTACCGGAACAGTGGGGCCCTGCCGCAGAACCGCCGTGGAGCTGGTTCTCCGCGGAGCAGCAGGCGGTGCGGGTGGAGACTCCCCTTGGGTCGGGACACCGGCCGAGTGACCCTCCCTGGGACGGAGCGACCCTCACCCCGGCGTTGGTGAGTGGCCCCTTGGTATCACTGGGGGAGGGATTCCCCCGTTCTATCAGCGAGCCGGGCACGTTTGGGGTCGTTTGTCCTTGGAGTGTGTTCTTCAGTGCCCGTAAATTTGTTGTGCGGTGATAATTCCCAACCGACCCCCGAGCCTGCACAGTCGCAGTGCCGGGCACATTTCACTGCACTAAATCCACGATTTTCAGAGCTGCTGCTGTGCCTCCGCGACACCGACCCCTGACCCCCGACCCCGCTCTGAGCTGTCAGACCTAACCCTGACCCTGGCTCTGTTAACCCCAACCCTAACCTTGACCCAGACCCTGACTCTGTTAACCCTGACCCTAACCCTAACCCTAACCCCGACTCTGGCTCTGTTAACCCCAACCCTAACGCTGACCCTGACCCCATCCCTGTTAACACTGACCCTGACTCAGACCCTAACACAAGGCAGGACCCTGACCCTAACCCTGACCCTAACCCTGACCCTGAGCTGTCAGACATAACCCTGACCCCGACCCAGACCCAGACCCTGACCCTGACCCCAACCCTGACCCCAACCCTGACCCTAACCCAGA
>NW_010414533.1:0-37086 GCF_000710305.1 Buceros rhinoceros silvestris
GCCCTGCCACAAGCGCTGAGCTGAGCCCTGACTGCCCGCGCGCCTGAGATCTGTTTGCTTTTGCTTTGCCTCAACCCATGATAGAGACTGGTAGGATTGTGCCAATTCCACTCTATCTCGCTCTGCCGGGTAATTCGTAACTGCGCGCTTTTCTGTGTTCCAGTCACGTGGCAGACCACGTGGCCACCGGCATCTCGGACCACCGCCGCAGATCAGGTTTCACTGTTGCTACCGACTGCGGGTTAGCCCTCGCCTTCCCAAAATCCTCAATATCTCACTGGTTTTCCTTTGTATTTAATATATATATTTGTAGTGTTATTAGAGTTTGTTTCAGTTTTCCAAAAAGCATTTTAGAGGTCTCACTAATTCTTTTCTCCCTTCCCCTATCTCTGGTGGGATAGGGAAGGGTATTATCATTATCGGACCTGGTTCACCTCGGCCAACCATTGACAATGAGTAATCATTTTACAGAAGTGGATTAATTTCCATTTCTGTAAATCATTTAATGAAATGTAAATTAATGCAGAATTTTAGATTCAATATGCGCCCATTGATTTCAAAGGTATTATAAAAATTCTTGCAGTGAGACTCTTTTACAGATCTCTGTTCAGTGCATTTCTAACTGTTCATGTAATAGAACGTGTTATACGTGCTGTCAGATGTAATGGCACTAACACTGAGCACATATTATAGCGCTACTGGATAATGTCTGATACTAGAGGAAAGAAAATGAGGAGATGATGCACTCTGGCCAGTTCTGCATAGCTGAAATTAAAGTAAATAATGTTGTTGACTTTTTACCAGAGAGATGACTGGATGCAGGTGTATGACAGTCCTACAGCTAGAAAAAACAAGATGTGAACAAAGACACTCTGAACTGTACAGTACGTACTAGGTTGTAGTGTTTACCCAGATATAGACAAGTCATGCAGTAGTTTTAGATAGACTGGCTAGGCCTTTGAATCAACATGAAAACCCTTCCTTTTGAATCATTTATGATTATAAATTACCTGAAAACTAGCTAATTAGTTTTTGATAAACCATTTTAAAAAGCAAAGTATAAACTAAGGACTATGTGTATATAAATATACGTGCATGCATGTAAAGTATCTTCTGCAGTCTATTAACAGCCAGTGAATTCACATCTTTTTTTGAAATAGTACTTGTTAAGAAAAAATGTCAGATTTTTGAAAGATTTATGGCCAAATTGCTATAATATTCCAGTTCAAAAATTGTAACAGGTATTCAGTAATTTGGAAACAGCTCACTTTTCTCTGTTTTTCTACTTACATAAGAATTAATTTATAAACTCAGGTAAGATTATTGCAGACATTGTATTGTTTAGTTGATTTATACAATTTGATAAATAAAACAAGAATAGAAGCAATTGAAAGCCAAACCAAGTCTGTGAGATATATCTAGACTCTCTGGTCCAGAGGAGTGCCAAAAAGATGAATAGTGCACAGAAGCACCTCCCCTATGAGGACAGGCTGAGAGAGTTGGGGTTGTTCAGCCTAGAGAAGGGAAAGATCTGGAGAGACCTTATTGCAGCCTTCTAGTACTTAAAGGTGACCTACAGGAAAGACTGAGAGGAACTCTTTATCAGGGAGTGTAATGATAGGATGCTGGGTAACTATTTTAAACTGGAGGAGAGTAGATTTAGATTAGATATTAGGAAGAAATGCTTTACTGTGAGGGTGATGAGACACTGGAACAGGTTGCCCAGAGAAGTTTTGGATGCCTCCTCCCAGGAAGTGTTCAAGAGCAGGTTGGACGGAGTTTTGAGCAACCTGATCTAGTGGAAGGTATCCCTGCACAGCATGTGGAGGTTGGAACTAGGTGTTTACAACCCCTTCCAAACCAAACCATTCTATGATTCTGTTCTATGATTCTATGCAACTTGTTTCATACGCTATAAGGATTTAACACTCTGAAAAATATCTGGGAGAAATATATAGAGGAAATTCATCATTGGTGTAGGTCATGTGTTAAATTAGGCATCTCAATTACTTATCATAAGAGTGGATTTATGACGATTCACATTAAAAAAACCTGCATAATTTAAAAATATGTCTGATCATACAGTATGCTTAAAATGTGTTTGAGGAGAACACTGTTGACATTGGAACAACGCTATTGCAATCTTCTAAATAATGGTATTCTGTTTATAAAGGTTTTGTAACAGAGTATGTCTTTAAAAGCTTTTACAACCCATATCAACCCTGAGATTGCTTTTTCAGAGACTGAATAAAAGAGCATTGGACAGTCATCTAGTTTATTTATTATGTTCACTAATGTTGTTACTCTTTCTGAAAACAATAATTTTTTTTGCTCACAATATATGATTTTTTTCATCTTTTCTTAAAGAGCAATACTGTCTAATACAAAACCTCAAGTCTCCCATAAAATGCCATCTCTTCTTACAATGTTCTTGGGGGCATAAAGAACAATGAAATAAATCCTTCTAGCTCTCCTGACTGAGGTTTATTATCCTGTAAACAGCACTAGGGGATAAAATAGGTTTTGCTTAGTTGTACAGTTCTATAGTGCAGTTTTGTATATTTTAGGAGATTTACATTATTTCTAAGTGCTCTTGATGACTGTTTTCATATTGGCAGATGGATAATGATTTACCTAATTCAAATATATTTTCCCAAGGAAAATGAAAAGAAAGTTGATTAGATAAAATATTACAAAAGTGATAATAACTTCTACAGGGAGCTAAGAATATTAAACAGCAGCTGAAGGTTTCATGTGAAGGAACCATATCATCTTTTCCTCAAGGAGTTTTTGCTCTCAAAAACGAAAATTATATTCTTGTGGGGGTTTGGGCTATAGCTAAATAGGTCAGTTTTAACTCAGCATCTCATCCTATGGCTTTGGGCAGAAGTGAGCACGTGCACAGCATACAGAATTTCTATAATATAAATGTCTTCTTTTCTGAATTCTGTCATTTATGTTTCTGTTCAGAAATCCTTGCTTTAATTTACAGAAAAGAACATGCTGTTAACGAACTCTATTTTCAGGTTTTTAGTTGAAAAAACAGCGTCAAACTGGAATTGCCTTTGCAAATGATTTTATGCCAATCCTCTAAGAGTATATTTCATACATTCTCATAAAATTAAGCTGAAAACAGTTAATAATTTAAACTAGCAGCATAAATAAAAAGTATAACAGACAACTGTGTATGTGACAATCATTAACACAGCGTTCTCTAAATGTATAAAAGAAAATTAATGTTGTGAAGCAAACAAGTTTATAAAAAAAAATCTTCTAAACTATTGTTCAATTTGTGCGAGAATAATTACTGGAAGCCAGAAAATCCATTGTGTGGAGTAATGCCATCGTTCTTTATATACAGAATGTCTGTATATCTAATGTGACATCCTGTACTGGGGCGGGAGATACGCATACATATGCATGACATATTCTTTATTTCTTGTCTGGAGACTCATCCTACCGCTTCAATAAAATACTACTGAGCTGTGATAGGACATTTGGTAGAATACAACTTGATGCTTCCTGAGGTCAGGCTTGGAAATTTATAGTCACAGCTTCAGATGGTGTTCTCTCTGGGAAGATATTCTTTCAGTTCAAAAATTTGAATTTCCTTTGAGTGCTGCATTTCTTACCAAACTTTCTTTCTTTTTCCTTCTAGTGATCTCCCACACTTAGATTAATTCATTGTTTCAGTAGGATACCTACACTGAGGGCCCATTGGATGAAAATTGTTGGTCCCCAGAAAGGCTTAGACTTTCTGTCAGTATTCTACAGCTTATGGTAAGTGCTGTGTAATAACAGCAAGACCTTCAGGTATACTATGTGACTACAAATATATTTGTTAGAGATTCTCCTACCTGTCAGAGAGTAGACATATAGAACTTGAACAATGACTTTAAGAACCATCTAAAAATTCTCTTCTCCTGGATTCCTTGACCCTGACATTCCTGACACTCGTGATAGTTGTCAAGCCTTACTTTGAGCCTCTAACAATCTACATACTTTTGTACACATCTAAGAAAGTGTTGTTCTTGCCTGAAGTAATTTCTGGCAGGAGAAGAGGTTAGACACTTATGAAAGTTTCCAGAGTCCATCTAAAACAAGAGAGCATTTTTTCCCCCAAAACATACCTTCCCCATAAGGTACATTTATGTGCTTGCACTCTGCAATCCCAATGAAAGAAGCCCCCCTTTTTTTTAGGAGTGGTCCTGAAGGTCTTGAACTCTTATCCATCATATGGACATTTAATATCCATAGCATAAATGTCTTCATGCATAGGCTCTTGAACTGCATAGTGGGCTGTGTTAGCACTTTTAATGGACAGTAAAACCTCACCATCTGAGAGTACAGGGTACAAAACCACTTAGGCTACTTCAATGGCCTCTCATCTGCCTAACAGTACCTTGAAATTCTGATCACAGTTACAGGGAACAAAATTATCAAAATTTTTGAATACACTGCACAAAGGCATTCAGAGATAATACACATTTTGGTAAACTTGTCCTCTTTTTTTTTGTTGTTTTTTTTTTTCTAATTGTGATATCGAGGTCTTTGAGATCTGCATTCAGTGAATCATGAGTACTGTGGGGTTGTAATATGTATATCACTTGAATACAGAAAGATTTCTCCCATATCTATAGATCTTTAAGGTCTATATATCTATACAGAAAAAATTCTATTCTTTTTTTCTTTTCACAGAATCCTTCAAGTATGTGGCAGTGCACCAATTCTCTGGCTGAGTCAGATCTGAGAGAACAAGTGTCTGTTATGCCCTACATAGCTCTATCAAATGCAATAAAGGAGGTTTAAAAGTGTAAAACGTCTCTAGTCTTTAATGACTGGGTATATATATATGCTCACTGTGAGACTGTACATCTGGTCTGTATTGAATACAATATACTGGTTGGTTGGTTCTTTTTCATTTTTTTTTCCAGACAGTTTGGTCTGTGGTCTGTTGACTCTAGTCCAAAACATACAAGTATATCCTAGACATTAGTCTTGGACTAAGATAGTTCCTGCTTCCTGTAGTAGCTCAAAGGGCGGACTATAACTCAGTCAGTTTGAATTTTTGTTCAAAAAAATGACACAAAATTAAATACCTTTAGAAGACGAATAGAACAACAACAAAAATCTGTCTTCCTGGCAATTAGCAATCACTCATTTTTCTCTCTGTTTTATTTTGAAAGTATGATGCCTAATAGGATTCACTTGTCTAACCAAATACATTCTTACAGGCATTTCAAAACAAAGATTTTAATTATACTTGTCATCTCTGTGTTCGTTTCTGGCAATGACCATATTTTGTAAACGCAGCATCTTTTGTGATGGCTACTCCACAGTAAATCTCTCTATTCTGCTTTGATATTAAGCATTTATTATAATGGTATTTCTAGTGTAGAAACATATATATACATATATATATCCATTTGGAGATCAGAGATCCCTCTGATGGGACTGTTTAGAAGACTGACACACCACATCGCTTTCAAACTATAAAACCAAGCTCATTCACTAATGATACACTACTTGTAAATGGTCAATCCCACATCATCATTATTATATATAGAAAACTGTTAGCCTTTAGCATTTATATTCCAATTTAGCTGGGAGTATACAATACCACGGGCCTGAAGCTGTTTATCCAGCTGTGATGGCTACTGACCCTGTGGTTTTAGCAGTTTAACCAGAGACGTCTTAACATAAGGTGGCTTATCTTTTTCTCCTCTCGGTTTTTCCACATCTATGCCTGATGTTTTTATGGTATTTCCATCCCCTGCCCACTCCTCGCCCAAAAAGCTGAGGCAATTTCTTCTGCTCTTAGTACTTCAATAGTGTTTTCTTTTTTTCTTTTTCCCTTGGTCTTGCTAGTCATCCTTGTGCATTTGGGAAAGCAACCTGAATATTTTCAGGTCCTCTAGAAACACTTTGTTACTTGGATGCTTGGATGGCTTTTACAAACAAAGTCATAATTAATACAGTATATTCAGCACACCCTAAGTAGTCATCTGGAGGCAGAAGAAGGGACAGTGTGATGGATCCAGATCGCTCATTTTGGAGCATAAAATGGGTTTGTAGTGCCTATATTCAAGTGATTCAGTGATTTGAAATTTCCACCCTGATCTTTAAATGATGGATATTTAGTTGGTCTACAATTGGAACAAGCATCCTGTTCAGCGACCAAACTGGTGTTTAATAGTGTACAATGTTGTACAGAAGTGCATCATTGTGAGCAGCTAGTAGTATAACTTTTTCTCTAACCTCACTATATTTCAGCTATATAGTGAGGAGACATCCAACCTCTTTGAGAGGTCCAGTGTTTTTGCTCAGAGAAGTAGTGTCTAGATAACGTAGTATTTGGTACAGGGAGATCTTTCCAAGCATTTGGTTTTCATCCAGTGTATAATCCAACATAGAAGAAGTATAGAAGTATAGATGTTCCAAGTAGAACTCAGGGTGGGAACCAGAAAACCAAATCTTTCATCTCCATGCTTAATATTTCACCTAAAAGGCTGAAAACTTGCCTAAACATTTGCCTTCTGGGTAACTGATTCTTGTTTTCTTGCCTATGCAGCAGTCCTACTTCCACAAGAATCGTGCACAGTGATTCTAACTCTGGCAAAGTTATAATCTGGAGGATAAGACACTTGCTCGGGAATTGGGTAAGGTAAACTGAATTCCTCTCAGATTTAGGAAGGAGATGATCCCTGAATATCCACTTCCTAGACGGGTTCTCTATCTTAGTGGCTATTATTATTCAAAAGTGCACACTGTGGCCATCAGCATTTCAAAAAAGAGTCGTTAAGTGCCCAGTTACATATCTGTCCACAGCAAAGAACATAGTGCTCTGAATTCACCATAGATGGGCTTGAGAGCAACCTTTTATCAGGTGTCTAAATTCAGGAGGGAGAACTTCCTCCTTCATCAATATGTCTGACTAGCAAATTCGAGGATGCTCAGTGCTTAAAATGCAGAAACACTCTTTGGAGACATATAGCTTTCACTAGAGACATTAATGGTTGTGCTCCTAAGGGAGATGCCTGAACCACCCATCTAAATCTAAGGAAAGTGACCAAAATAGATGCTGTGTTTCTGGTCATGTGACTGTGTGACACAGTGATAACATTTGACAGTGGATTTTATTTATTTTTTAGAGCAATGCATAATTCCTTCCACTGCAGTAAATACCAGAAAGGGCAGGGCTCTAAACTCGAGTCTCTTCTTCAGTCTCAGTATCCATGTTTACAGATCTTCTTTGTGCCCACCTTCTGTACCCAGCCAAAGCATTTGTTAAAGAATAGCCCATAAGCTTTTCCTGAGCACCTCATTTAAATATTTATTGCAGTGATACTCAGCATTTACATAACTATTATACACATTATACAGCACTTCAGTAAGAATGACCTGTAGGGTCAGCATTTCTTGACAGTTAATGACTATCCACAGGACTTTGCCACTAAAGTGAGGTAGTCATTAAGTGTGAGCAAAAATATTAATCCCACAGGCCATTATTTATAAACCATGCAAAATTAAGAATATTAAAATTACCGTTTCCCCACATCTGCTGCATCTCATGCTCTCTATGTGATATTATTTAACTAATTTTCTAGCAGTTAATGACTGATATTGTAACAATAGAAAATCATGGCTTCATTTTGCCAGTTATTGGTTGAAAAGCTCAAATAATTGGCATTTTAGGTACCATCTTAATACAGGATCTTTAGTTTATTTTTTAAAATTAACTGGGTGAATAAGCAAGGCTTGTTTTTGTCTTTTCTTTTTTTAAAGCTCTCTTAAAAAAAAGAAAGATACCCAGTTTTCATGTAGCATGTATTAGTTCAGTTTCATATCACATATCTCGAGCTTCAATTCAGTCTGCAAAATGTCTTGCTTAGATATCTTTGGTATCACTTATGTACCAATTTGGCTTTTTTTTTTTTTCCCCATTTTCTGAAGCTTTTGTAATTCAGTGCTTAAGCAGAGTACTCTTATGGTGATTCTTTCAGGACGAATTTCAGCTTACATATTGGAGGCTACTAAATCAAAATGTACTTTAATTTTGTGGCTACTTGTATTCTTTAATCTCTTTACTTTCCCAGCATTTTTGCTATTCCAAACTTTGACATTTCTTGACAGTATTCCTAGAACTGTACCTAACTGTGAAGTTTTTGTTACAAAGAAACTTCAGGGATTTGCATTACACAAGCTGATACAAACCATTTTCCTTCTTTAGTATTTGATCGAATGTCTCTATCTGGATATTTTATAACTGAAGATACTGTTATTTATTATTGTGAGGAGTGCTTTGAAGATGGAGATCTGTCAGTATAGATCCACAAATATTCTCAGTGCATTAGTCAGTTATTTTTGCAAATTGCCTGCAGTCTTGTGTTTAGTATTCCAATACAACAGTGTAGTAAAACTACTCCAAATTCATTTCAGTGCACTGAAGCAGTGAATCTACTTCACTATACCATTTAATAGATCTGTTCCATTTCATTCTTTCTTATTCAGTGATTTATTTGATGTGTATATTTGCAGGCTATTACCTCCTATAAAAAACTATAGGTAGTTAAAAATAATCCATTGTGTAGAGACAGAAAAATGGATTTTACTCATTCTCAGCATTCTTGCAGTCATGTTCTTTTATTCTCCAAGAAAGCATACTTCCCTTTCGATAATTTGAATTGAAATATGTTAACATTCTTGAGAGAAAAATTGGGACAGCTAGCACCGGAACACCCATTACCAAAAAAAAGATTTAGAATTTTCTCGCATTTGAAGTATTTATTATTGAAAATATCTACTTATCTGAAATACTTTAAACATAGTGGAGATTGCTATGAATTTTAAACTTGTAGAAAAAATTATCACAAACTTAACATTAGGTGTGTGCAGGACAAATGGGGAGATGCTCTGAACATGAGATAAAATGTTATAATGTTGAATGGATCCTTACAACCAGTAAATAGAAAATTAAATTATATAGGAAAGAAAGAAAATAAAATGAGATCTGATTCAGAGATGAATTGTAGATTGGTGAGTTCATAATTTCAGGATTTTGAAAATACAGGCTAGGAGCTTTGTGATGAGGGTAGGCAGTTTCTTCTCATTTCATTCACACACCATGCTGCTGAAAAGGGGCAGGAAAATCAGAAACCTGTCATCCTCAGAAACTGTTTGGAGTATCTGCTGAAGGAATATCATGGTCTTTGGTATCTGAACATTACTTCTTCATTAAGTTGAAGAACACAACATTAAAATCATCAAACACAGCTAGCAAGGTACAACAGACGAAAATTCACTGATGATTTACTTGGAAAATGTATCTTGAGAATTAATAGATTGAAGATGTTAGGGAAAATGGGTGAGTTTTTTAGACTACGCTAAGAAGATGTAGAACACCTATGTTGTTGCCTTAATTTGTGATGAACTAAAGGGATTACCCTTTGAATATGCTTGTGAATGGAGAGAAATACTGGGAACCGTATAATAAGTATATTCACGAAAATACAGTGGATATTGATGACTTCAAGGCAAGATTAAATTACTTTTTGAAAACATGTCTAAACAAACACAATGCAAAGCAAAATTGAATAACTCTCTTGTACAAAGATTAAGATCAGGCAACCTAATAGCACTTTATGGCTAATAGTGAGTGACTACCAAAATCTTGAAATCAAAACCTCCTCATATAATAGCTAGTCTATTATATTTCATGTTCTTTCGATTGGTGCAAAAATTAGAGGGAAATTACTATGTGCTCATTACTTGTCTGTAGAGGCAGTATATTAAGATGTAGAATGCTTCATGTAAAAATCAACTTGCATGCAGATAGGGTGTTGTGAGAATATCCCTAAATAACCAATCAATTTGTAAGTCTATTCTTTGCTTTTCCTGAAGATGGGTCTTTTCCCAATATTATATTGTTCCTGCTTAAAAAGAAAAGTGGTCCATTGTTTGACCTAATGTAGACAGGTATAACAGAATGAATGGTTTGGAGCAGTAATCTTCAAACTTCTACTGAGTATAGATAACTTTTAATTATCAAAATTTATCATGACTATCATGAGTTCTTATCACACTGTTTATTTGAAAACACTTTGAAAGTGATTGTATTCTGCAGATTAGCTCCAGGCTTTAAGCTATAGATTGCAGTGCATTGAATGAAAACTATAAATATTGAAAATTGTTTTTCTGAGCAGGAAAGGAACCAGAGGAACCCTTAGGTAAAAAAGATAAAATCATAGTATTAAGTAAATCCAAGTCCCACAGTATGCTGCAAGTGAATATTACTATTTGAATTCTGCTTACCAAATAGATTGGGAGCAAATTGGCTTAGAAAGTAATTCAAAACAGATGCAATGCAAATTATTCCTGAATTGAAGGTTCAGAATAAACTGATGTTTGCTTCATTAAGCACTTACCATATTGAAACTTGGATAGTAAACTGATAACATGGTTAAGATATGTTGTTACAAACAAGGAAAAGCCAGATGTGAAGGAATGCATTTTGGTTTATGGTGTCGGATTTTCAGCTGTTCAGGAAGTTTTATATAAGCAGGAGCATCCGTTTAACAGTCTTGTTAAATTGCAGTGCTGTTCTGTCTCTCAGTTAATTCAATCAGAACACATAGATTTTTTTCACCAGTTTTCAATTTGCTTAATTTGTGTGAGCCGTTGTCTCAGAAATTTTGCCATCTTTCAGCCCTGCGACTTTGACACCTCGTGCTATTCTTTCTCTGTCATTTCCATTTCAATATAGATTTTATAGTTCATTACCTGTCAATCAGTTTTAAATAGTGCAGTGTTCATTCTATCATGTTCTGTAAAAGTTGCACGCTTTTTTCAATGTCTTACATTTATTTCAGCTTGAGCTCTATTTATTTCTCTAAGCACTGCAGCTATCTATAGCTTTTTTTTTTAATGTGTATTTATTTTAGCATCCATTTGGCATGTTTATTCAAGCAAGTGAATTCTGACTCAACAGTGTTCTGAATCTTCCTTATCCATAACAAACAATTTTTTCCATAATATTTTTATTTGTCAGAGAGCTTGAAGTGTTACATTTTCAGTCTGTCATAGCTTCTCTAAAAGAAAACCAGCAAATTAACACAGAAATAAACACTTCTGTACAAAAAGTTTCTGCTTTTGGCTCTTCTCAACATGTGGGACATTTCTTACCTCACAAAACAGCCTCTGCACTTTCCTGGTGAGATAAAGTGACTTCAGTTATTTAGTAGAAGATTCCCATCACGGTATTTTCTGCTCACATTAGGCTACTCACTTTGGTCTCCACAATATGCTGTTATGCTATGGAATGGTACAGAGAAATTGGGTAAACAGAGACAAAACCACTTCTTACAGCTACAGATGTGTGAAAATCTGAAGAAGTTAGAAAGATTTCATGTGTGTTATTAGTGTTGTTAGCAACTTGCTACATTCTGTGAAATTTTAACAAGGTAAGATTGTAGACAATATAAATAGAATTTGTCATTAAATTATTTTTAATTAATTGATGTCAATAATTATTGTCAATAGATAAGAATCTTTGATCAGTCTAGGTCTGCTCAGTGTCAGCAGTGTGACCTAGAACTGCTGTATACTTTGTGGTCATGACAGGTTATTGTTTTATTTCTGTCCAAAGTGCAGCATGCCATCTCTGTTGCCCAGCAGTAGAGTTAATATTTTTTAATATTTTATATTCTAATATTTTCTAAAACTTTCCCTCCTTTTCTTGGCTCATTTTTTCTCTTGATGCTCTGAGACAAGGACAAAAGTGCTTGTGAATGCTTGGAAAATGGGAGAACAAGGACATTTTCTGGGGAAGTTAGAAGTTGATACCAGCTGCTGGGGGCTGTATCAGTTCTCCACTCAATTACACAAATCAGATGAAAAAGGAAGCTTGAATATGTACTTTTAGAGAACATTCAGTGTTGCTACTGTGCATCTCTGATTGCCCAGTCCTGCCAACTGTCCCATCTATCCTAATTCTGAAAATGTAGTCTGTCATCTAATGTATTACTGAAGCACTAGTTTGGCTTTAAGGATGAGAAGACTTCTAGAGTGCAGTGCTCTCTATTTGTAATCTGAGTGCTTCTAAATTTTGTTGGACCGTGCCTCTAAATTATGATCTCCATTTAAGAAATTACATAATTAAACAGCTTCTAATTCAACAGAATTTTACAAAAGCTAGAGTTTGTACTGCCATTTTCTCTGCTTCAGATAATTCATACACATTGTTAATGCTGTCAATTTGTTTTTTCATTATAGGATCTCTGATGAACAGAAAAGATAAATAATAAAAAGTCTTTTACATTAGCAGGAAGTGCCACGTAATAGGAAGGGCACTAGAGTGAAGTAGCTGGCATGGAAAATGGAGTATTCTACACCATGTGCTTTTCAAGGGGTTAGCATTCAGTCCTGTGCTCTGAACAGCCATAGTGGTTCTAGCACATTGAGGTTTATTTCGGTTTATTTTCATTTTGAAGGAATTGAGCTTGTGCATTCCAAGATCATTTCCAGTAAGAAGTAGTACATTACATTAAGTGGATCCAATTCAGAATTTTTTATTGAAAGCATGCTACTGATCTGAAATATAGACTCACTCAAAGAGTAGCCACTGAAACCATCCTACTCTGCAGAAAGAAAAATGAATTTACTATTGTGTTTCTTGTTTCACCACACAGTGAGAGAAAGATGGCGTGATATCTACTTCTTCTGTTTATTATTAACAGAGAAAAGTTCATCATAGAAAAGGGAAATAAGTTACATGTTAGGCCTTAAACTTGTTTTCACAGTGAGGAAACAAAGTACAAATGAAAATTCAGGAACTATGATCGTGTATCGTAATCTGGAAGGCTGCTAAGCTGAAAACGTGAGTGAACTTAATATTTGAATTTATTCCCATGCCGAATAGCTAGAAGATAAAAATAATGCATGAAAATCAACTCAAGGAATTTGGAGAAATCTGTTTTGGTGATTTCGTTGTCCAAAAATAAAAGATTATATGTATCGTAGGAATAAAAGGGAGGTATATTTTGGACACTGTGAACTTTTAAAGAGGATTTTTCCAACCTTTCTAGCATAGATTGTGGTATTATTGCATTTGTAACTATTGAGAATGAATTTGAGGAGATGTGGAACATCATCCCAACAGTCTTGGAAAAGGCTGGAAAGAATAGTTTTTCATGCTAGCATAAACATAGTCATGTCATATTTTAGAACAGTTTTGAAAAAGGAAAAAAGAAAACTCAGACTGTAAATACGTTTGATTAATGTGTCAAAAACTGAAGAAAGAACTATTACGAAAAAAGGGGAATAAAAGTTTCAAATTTTAATATAGCTTCCTATTTCTCCTTAGTTGCTGATATGTAACATTCTAGACCATCAGTGTCATCAAAGTATGCTACAAATATATTGTTATTCTGAATGAAAATGTCTTTCATCACTCCTGATTCTGGATCAGCAATTATTGCTTCTGCTAAATAGTGCATGCCACTTTTACAGGTCCTTTTCAGGTTTAATCCCAAGAAAATAAGAATATTTTTGATCCTATCCTAGTTGAAAATTTTTCTGTACAATAATGCTGCTTCAGATACTGCAACTACACCTGTAATGGTGAGACCTGTCCTGAAAAACTACTCTGGCTGTGGCCACAGATATCTCTAAGGAACTGCAGTTCCAAGGGCAAGAATCCCGTTTAGTTTAAATACTGATATGAACCATATTCCACAAATATTTGATGGCCATCTTGAGATTTTGGAGTTTGTCACAGTCTTATTTCAAGAAGCCTAAATTCATGTCCACTCAGGTCCTATTTCTTTTACAGAGTAAACAGGTAGACAGTGAAAACTCCACGGCACAGTCATGCTAGCATCTTGGAGACAAGGCTGATGGAACTATGACAATGTTTTGAAGCTATACTGAAGAGCTATGCATTATTGTTGCCTCCCTTAAGGTCACTATCAAATTCCTCATCCCAGCCTCTTTTCTGGGACTGAATGTCAAATTTACATTAAAAATCCCAGTTTATATTTTCTAACCAATTAATTTTGGATATCGTTGACAATGATTCTACTATCTTTTTTGTTTTGTTTTGCTGGGGGTTTGTTTTTTTGTTTGTTTGGTTTTTTGAGGATACCACCTCTCAGCCACACTGGCCTTGTATTTCTCAAGAGGTTTCTCTTGTAAAAAGGAAATTAAGTTTGTCTCAGAATAAACAGCTGGATGGCTTTGAGTTAGAGCATATCTGTTCCCTAGAGAGGATCAGTAGAAGAAATTCTAGTAGATCCACCTACTAAATTAAATGGTTGCATTTGTATATTGATATTCTCATAAGTCATGTTTCCCAGTCTCAGCAATTTTTCGAGTTTTTAGCTATGTCTCAAAACTAAAGATGTGTGGCCTGTAATTTTCTTCTGTTACAGTCAGTTTAGCAGTCATTGTGGCATTATATCCTCAGATAAAAGATTAATTGAGATTCTTACTCCCCAGGAGAAACTTTTGAAGGGTCTAAGGGGCTTTACCTACAGTTAAAGACCAGCTTTCCAATACAGTATTGGTAAGCTCTTTCAGTTCAAAAGTGCAGGCTCTACTATCCTAAATATGATCTCTTCCTCATTTATCTGTCAAAAGCCTTTCCAGTGGCTATCATTCTACAAGAAGGCTTAGCTAGATACAGGCTTCTATGGCTGATTCCCTTGTGTTATTTCCACAAGGAAAAAGCAACCCTTAGCAGGCTTTCCAAGGTTTTGCTGGAGGGATTTTTTTGACTGCCATGTGTCTCCTGAGACCCATGATTCCTCAGCAATTGCAACTCTCTACAAATGAGAGTATAAATACTCATTGTCCTTTTACATTGACAGAAGACACTTCAGGAGGTCTCTCCTTGTCCTTCTGTCAAGTCCGAAAGACCTCAGGAGGTGACAGTGTCCTCACAAAGAGTACCATCCCAGTTATCACAATGTATAAGTGAATGCTAGCTATCAAACTGCCAGCAGAGAAACTGCCTTACTTACAAGGGCTCATTTGATCATTTTAAGTAGTGACAGTGGCTTCTCTGTGGAACATTTCACACTTGACCTTTGCAAAGAGGCCAGCTGGAGCTCTATTCATACTTTACTTAGCATTACGAACTTGCTGAAGCATCCAGTGATCATGCTGCCTTTGGGAGTTATCTCTCAATCTTTGTTTAATTAAGAACTCCAAGGGTCCTCCTCCAGGTAATTGTTAGTTGCTACTCTCTTCAGTCACCCACAGTGTGAGTGAACGTATAGACAATTACTTCAAAGGCACTTAGAGTACTCCCTTCTCTCTCTCCCTCTCTCTCAAATTCTTACCTAATTTGCTGTATTATTTAAGTGGAACTGAAAGGAAGGAACAAGCTATGTCCTTTATTAATGGCTAACATTCAAGGAGTAGAGCATTAGGGAGGACAATCTGATAGTTACTGCTAATACAGTTGTTTTCTAATAGTTACTTACTTACTGGTGTATACTAACACTCTGACTGTCACATAGATAGCACATCTCAAAGATGTATCCAAGCATTCTAGTCACAAGAAAACTGGTATCTGAACTTTGTGAGGAAAAAAAAATTGTTCTGACCGCAGAGATCTTTTTAAATTCCCGTGGAAATACTGAGGTGAAATCCTGTTGATGTAATGTCCCTAAACACATCTTTATGCAAATTTTTGTCTTCACAAATGCTGGTGCAAAATAGGATCACAAATATTCTTATAAATGTACAGATAATCAGACTATTATATCAAGTACATTTACTGCCTTTGTACATATCTAACGAGAACTTTTGTTTCTCATTCATGTAGTAGCTGCTTTAAAAAGTGTCAATTTAAAAAGTGTCAAACACAACAGCTTAAATACAGGAAAACATTTTTTCTAAGATAAACAATCAACCTTGAAATCTGTGGGGTCAGCTAAATGCTGTCTAAAGGAAGGCCAAAAAGTGATTGACAGAAGAAAACGCCACTCTATAGATATTTTATAACTGTGACAGCTTTGAAAACAATATACATACATTTGCAAATACCTGGTTTTTAGGAATATAGTGCAAAGAATTGAAAGGAAACATCTAGAACAGAGCTTAGTGCCTACAGTCTATTATTCCATTCACTCCTAAGTCTGTTTCATTAGGTAATTACATTCAGCTTAGCTATGGTTTTTCCTTTGCTGTTGAGTGAAGGACTGCTCTACAGTGTCTTCTTTTTTAGAATTATAAATGTTCTTTTCATTTCTGGTCAACATTATTCACAGTCAACTTAAATCTATTTGTTATTGTGACAATTTCATTCTTGAACTTGTATATCAATTCTCCCTCCCTGATATTCAAGTTCTTGAGTATGACAACCATTGTATGTTCCATCAGCCTTAATTTTGGTTGGCTAAAAGACATCAAATTTTTTAAGCCTTTATTGTAGGATCAAATTCCAGTTTCTTTATTGTTTAAAAATGGAGACTGTCTGACCTCCTAATTTAAATTCCCTAAATTCCTTGACCTGTTTCCATACAGGCATTCTCATTAACTTCCACACAATTTCACTTTTATTTCACTATGCTCAGGATAAAATGTGAGACAAAGAATTCAATTAATATTCGGTTGTGACTGGATTATATTAAACATGTCCTTATTCTCACTGAAAAACTGTTATATGTTTGTTTCTTTCTCTTATATTTGTGTAGTCGTACACAAATACAAATAGGGGGAGAGGGTTAGGGTTTTTTTGTGGCTTTTTATTTAAAGTTCAAAGAGCCTGAAATAATAGAGGGCTGCAGCTTGGGTGGACAGAATGGTGCTTTTGTAGCACAGCACCAAGGGCATTTGTTACTTGTGATGAGATTTTTATAAGGGATGTTGGTGTACTGAGATATTATTGTACATGTGTGCAAATTAGAAATAACTAAACCTGGTGCTATCTTGTTGATACTACCTGTACAGAGTAATTAATAACAAGTGTGGAGTATACATGTTAATAGGGACAGATAGCCATATAAAACAGGAAGAAAAGGATTTGTCAGTGTAGGCATAACCACAGTCACTATCCTTCCCCCTCCCTGTTAAGAGTATCTTGAAGTGTTGAACATGAATGGAAATAACTAGACAGGAAGACATTCATGCTGTCTCTTTATTATTAAAATCTAATTTTACCTGTATCCTAGCATAGGCACCTACAGCAGATCCCCACATTAAAGCAATAAGATCTCTTTCACAGTCCTTTCTCTGAATAATTCTAGTCAAAGCTAACTATGCTACATCAGGTTTTCCATCTTTATATCATCTTACTTTTTTCCATAGCAAAAGTGGTTTTCCAATTACTTTAGCTTACTTTAGGATTCTTTTGGAATGGTTTATGCTCTAACTTAACATCCTGGTTACAAAGTTTCTCCTATTCTTACAACATTTGTTCTCATCCTTTGCAATAAATTAACTATTTTCTCCATTTTGTTATTCCATCAGCTTATATTAGTGGTTTATTTCAGACCTCAGCTACTGCTCTTGCTGAATTAGCTGTGCTGTGTGTTGTCTGAGTGTTAATCCCATTGATATCAAACCTTACTCTGTGCTTATTTGTATAACCATACCTTCCATCACTTCTGTACCCTTTACTGTGTCCTCATTTACTGGATTTTCTATATCCCCTATTATAGTTAGTCATGGAAGTTATAGTTACCTTTATCAGAGTGCTCTCTTGTTTCCCATTTTAAAGCTCTTATAAATCTTGCCACACCTGATCCCAAAAAACCATACACCAAAAACAGTCGAAATCTATCTAACAAAAAAAAAAATTCTTTCTGGAGATGGTGCCAGTAGTCAAACATCTTCAAGATTTCATCACAGCTACTATTCTCAGGCCATCTGCTGAGCTTTACTGATTTGCTTCACTATTTGATGCATTCATGAAAGACAGAAAAAACATCACTTGTGCCTAAAATTCTTGAAAGTCTTTTCCAGCTACATGTCTCAAGTTGAGTAATAACAAATGTATCAGATCCATCTTGTATGTTTTCTCTGGAGAGACAGAACTCCTTTCTGCTTCTTGCACTATACACAGGACAATTTTCTGGGAATAAAGAAATGCAGATGTTGTGCACAGACAACAAATCTTTAATGTTAGACAATAAAAAAATATTTAAAGAAAAACCAACCAAAAATATCTGAAGGAGATACTACTAGTTCACTTACAGTGCTATGAGCACTGGAGGTTCAGTTATCCAATTGCACCTTATTATAAATAAACAAACAGGTAAAACTGTTATACGCTGACCTTCTACCTGTTTCTCTAGCCTTGTGCTCACCTTCTTTTCAATGTGTTGTTGCAGTGAGTCGTCAGCTTTATGAATTTGATGTTCAATTTTGTATTACATTAATGGAAGTTGTTCTTCCCCCTCACTTGTGGGTTTACTGGAGTTAATGTTGTATATTTGATGTCATGATCTGTTTCATTGTTCTTTCTCACAATGGTGATTTTTTTAAAATACATTTTACATGTATGAGATAATTGTTCTCTGTTTCTTTGTTCTGCCTAAAACAAGTTTTACCCAGTCCACAAGGTTGCTTTTCTGCAATGACCACTTCCTTCTGTTTATAGCCCTAGGGCCTCATGGACGATGCAGTGTTTGTACTTGCAAGGACACTGGTTATCGTCCCATACTTCTATATAGCACTGGTTTTTTTAGGATCATAGGTACCTCACTGCACACAGAACAAACTATCTGTAGTTGCTGTCTACTAGTTACAAAAATACATAGTCATAATAGTAGATGTTCCACCACATAATTGCACAAACCTAAGCAAAAGTTAATACAAGTTAGATAGCTGTCACTTGGTTATTAAAAATTTGTGATTGTCTGGAAATCCTAAGAATGTCTAGCAAATCCTGAGGCCTTGTACTGTTGAGTTAATACAAAGCTTCTGTGCCTGATTCTAAAGACAGCAATATCTTATTTACAATGTTACGTGCTCTAAAAATTAAACAATTTTAGAGTCCTCATTCCTAAATTTTTTCTATCATCATCGCTGTGATTCACTAATTTTCTACCACCTGTTCTTTTTCCTGAGTTATTTTTTTACCCAACATTGATATAACATCCTTTTCATTTCCTGGATTCTGATTATTAGTGCCTTTCTTGTCTTCCTGTGTTGGCAAGACCTAACATTTTTTGGTTTTTTCTCCATATTTAATCATAATATATCTAATTACTAATGAACTCTGAGTACTTATTTGAAACATTTATTGCTTTAAAATAATTTACAATAAATTATTCCTTCAGCCTGCAGTGTTTTGTTGTTGTTTTTAATATATACCCATCAGGGAAGCATGAATCTACATTAGTAATAATCTAACACTATATCAAACTTATTATAAATAACAGTTATTAAAATGTACTGAACCATGACGTGATTTTTTATTTATAAAACTACTGCTACTGCCAGTTTTAGAACTTGTAAAAGGCTGTAATTACCTGACAATTTTTATCTTTTTTAATCTCAATTTGCAGCTGATGGTGAAGTCTGAAGCATGGTACAAAAATTACTGAAAAAGATTTTTCCATGTTCATTGGTCATTTTCAGAAGAAAAATAAAGAATATTGTATAAGAATGTTTGCAGAACTGGAATCACTTTTTTACTAACACCACACTATCATTACTGGAAATACAACTCAAAATGCTTCAGCTTTGAAGATTAATGTATAGCTCAGAGCACCACAGCAGTTCAGATAGCAGTTGTTACGGAGCCCACTTTATTGGGTCAAAAGGGTAGAAAAGATTAAAATGATTAAAACAGTGATGATTCTGAATTCTTCCATTCTTCTTATAGCTCAATACAGCTTAGTTACCTTTGAAGTTTTTAGTATTCAAAAATCATCTGTAGTTATGCTTTATCATAAACAGGTTGAAAACTGTTGTGAATGAGACCCTGTGAAATATTACCACTGTCCTGAGGCAACAGGAAACAACAGACAATAGCAAGGAAGAGTCTATGTCTTTGTTGGAACTCATACTAGGAAGAATTATCAGTGGTTTTGTGACTAGCTTTCTGTGTAACGACATTGCTGCTTCAAGTACTTATAGCTTATTGCTATAAATAATGATAAGCCAACAGAGAAATGCAAGCAAGTATCTTGACCAAGGTATTATGTCACTGGGCTATTGTAGCTATTTGAGCTTATTTTAAAGTTTAAAGAAAAAGAAAAGAAAGAATATGACTGAGAAAGGGAAAGGGAATTAAAATTTGGTATATCTGATGAAGACTTGCAGAGAAGTTTTATTGTTCAGGCTGTGAATTAATCCCTGATCATGAAACCTAGGTCATACAACATTGCCATATATGAGAGCGCCTTTTGATGCTATTTTGAGCCTATGGATATTTTTATGGTACTAGCTACTCAGTATCTGAGCATTTAACAGGAAGCAGTGTGAGCTAGAGCTACATTTGTATTTCTATTTAACATAGCAAGAACTGAGCAATGAAAAAAAAGATGTTTTACTTTTTATATTTTATGTTGCCACCACTAAAAATGAATTGTTGTTTGCCCAGTTTGCCACCGTGGTCTTGACGCACTGACCCTCTAAAACACCAAATGAAGGTATTGTTTATCATAGCCACTCATCCTGTGGGATGATCGTAACACCATGATGTGGCACAGCAGGTTTCTAGAATCTCATGGTTACCCATCATTCCTTACCAATTTCTGTATCAATGAGTTTGGCAGGAAGTGTGAGAGCATAACGTGGCCTTTCAGGGAAGATGAAGTGTCTCCGTTTTTATTTTATTATTACTCTTGCAATATACGCCATCTACCTTTTTCATGATATTTCTGTTTCTAATTTCCTTTCCTAGTTTTATTCCATTTTTTCTCATTGTTTCCTCCTCACACTTTTCTTTTGTCGCTGTTGACAAGATATATCCCAGACTGGTTAGTTTTTGAGGTAGATCTTCCAGAATGTTTTCTGCAAAGTGAGCGCAGGCAAAACACCAGGAAAACATGGAAATCGTAAAGCTAGGCTCTCTTAAAATGTAAACAAAAGCAGGTGGTTTTTTTAAATATAAAACCTCAGATCTCCTGGGTAAGACCGACTGAAATTAGAAAGATTTGGCTAAAATCTCTGCTTTTTCTACTCTATCTTTACAGGATGAGTGTTTGCTTCATTCTGTTTGTCCTTTATAGTATTACGAGTCAACAGTTGAGTGCCATCAGACTTCACTTGGTGACCTCTGAATCTCTGTTTTCCCTGCTGCCTTGGGCTCTTGGCTGGTCACCTCCACCCCGCACTTTCAGCAGTTTCTCAGCCTGTGCTTGCCTGTGGTATCTTTTGCCAGTCTTAGTCTCTCACTTTCTACATACACTTTAGAAGACCCACCTTATAAAGTTTAAACATTTGCAGGAAAAGCAAAATTTTACCTTTCCAGAAGTTTCTGTCTGACTGGAATTGCAGCAACCAGGAAAGACAAATAAGCAGCTTTCTCAGTTTGCTGCACAACCACCCATTTTAAAAAATACAGTGTAACATTGTAAGCAAACACACCAAGGCAAAATAAAAAAGCCAGTCATGGTCAGTTTTTATCTGACCTTTTTGAAACATTCTTAATCCTACTATATTCAGTGATATAGATGACTTAAATTTTGGCAAGAAGGAGAAGGGAAACTAGGGCATCAGCCCACTCCAGTGATCACTCTTAATCACTTTTCAGAGCTTCTCCTTAGTGCAGATCCTATAGCATAATCATCTAAGAAAAATGATTGTGTGCTCTTTCAGATTCACACATCAGCAAAAATCAAGGTTTAACTCAGGACATCTTTTCCTCACTTAAAGTTCTCAGCGAACCGAGAAAAATGGGAAGACACGATCTCTTTTTCTCCTGAAAGGGCAATCCTATTAACATGTTCTCAGCTGCTCTTTAAGTAGGGTGCAAAGAATCCTAGAAATGGCTTGATTTTTGTATTTTTGTTCCTATGCTAAGTTGAAGCAACTGGGGAGCAGAAAGAAGCTACAAAATATTGCTGGATTTTCTTCGAGCAGAACCTGCTGTGTGTTGTAATTTTGTTGTAATACCTGATTTACAGCGGGTTTCAGGTGATAAACCCAGTGTCTGGATGATCTGGTTATCAGTAATCAGAGTTGTAATTCAGATTTTTGTTTAACAGACCTGTATTGAACCAAATATAAAAAGTGTCTTGAATTGTTTACATTTTTTCCTCCACCCCCAATGAAGCATAAGTCACTATCTGCAAGTTAGATGTAGCTTAAACTATGGCTGAGCTAGACAACTTCAGCTATAGGTGAACCTGAACAAGAATGGAACCAAAAATGTGGTGGCCATATCACAATTTGAAATATTTATTCACAAAAATACTTTTATGCAGTCATCAGGAGAATTATGATGCTGGTGGAAGGGGCTTTTCTCCTTACTCGTGGATTTGCTTTGGTTTGCTCTTTTCCTTTTTTAAAGACAGTTCTCTTGTTCATAAAGTAACACATTCAACAGAAATAATACAGTATGTCCAATGACATAAAGCTCTGGTATCTACTTGGTGCATGGATCTATGAGTTATGATATTGTCACTGGTGTGGTATTGAGCTTGCTCAGATGAACCTCCAAAGATTTTTTACTACCGTAACATGAATCAGGAATTGTGCTTTGGTTCATTCACAGAGTGGTCTCAGAAAGTATGCGAACTAGATTTTGATTTTATCTAACATTAAATTGGAAGATACATTTCAGAAGCACTTGCTCCTACTTCTACTGTACTTTCTGTCCATGAATGAGACTAAATTTTAGCTGAAGTAAATCCTGCTCAAGTATACATGTTGTGGACACTGGGTCCTTAGCACTAGTTTGCCCCACAGGCTAGTCTTATTGGGCCATTCTATCAGCATCTGGAGGCACAGTCTGAGGTGTTTGTCCTGAGAAAAAGGAGTTTCTCAGAAGTGAGAGTTTCAGGAGTCCTGAGAAACCTGCGTTTGGAGTTTAACTTGCACTGCAAGTTTCTTACTTGCTGGTTTCTTTTATTCTGAGTGTTCAGTCCTGGAGCTTATCCCAGCCGACCACACTTAATTACTGTTGGGTAACAGGTCATTACCCCCTCCCACCAGCTCCACTAACACTCAGCAGTCAGGATTTAAATTACCCAACTTTTTGATGTAGATCATAACATGCTAAAACAACATAGAGTGAATAATTAACAAAGAAAGAGAAGAGATACCATCTGTAACAAGTGAAGTATTTGTTGGAAGTCAAAATGTGAACTTCATTATTTCCTTGACTGAATTATTGGAAGTGTTATTGAAAGTGACTTAAAAGTCATTTAGGGATTTTGGATGAGTTAGTTAGATATTTTCAGTCAACTGTCAACAGCTGGCATGCTGTGTATATTATGTATGTTCATCTATACAGATATTAAAAGTTCAAATTAACTATATACACACTATCTATAAACTCTATATTTAAAGTGAAAGCACAAATAATGTGCATACATATGCTTTCAACTTAGTGCACAACTCATAAGCTACCAAATAATTTGCATCAAAACCAGAAAAATTGTTACTTCTGAACATTATTTTTTTCAACATAGTCTTTCATTTCCATCAGATTTCTGGGACAAGGGAAAATGAATGTGGAATGCCAATGTCATCATTTATATTTATTTAACGCATTTTGATATATAGCAGACTCTATCCATGCATTCCTCAAAAGATACCAAGATTTAGCAAAGAAATTTTATCATTACTTGAAGATAAAATTTGTTTTTCAATATTACTGCTATTACCTCCATAAATAATGTAGTAAAACATATTTTGACTTCCCTCACAGTGTGCTTATTTTTGGGGTATTTCAGATTTGTGCATTGCCTTCTTTTAACAGATGGCTGAATGGAGATTCAGGATGATAATTATTCTTTTGCATTTTCCAGCTAACCCTAGGTAGACACTTTCTTCCGAGTGATGATTACACTATATTATTTTAAAGACCAGCAGATATTCTCTAAAAGACTTTTGTAATGAACCTTTTATAAACAATAAAATCATGACTAACTCTGGTATAGTAAACGCATGATACCAGCTAGAGAGTAATTAACAGCACTGTGGCCTTTTAAAGGAGTGATTTACATGTTTTAGCTTTCTCTTACTGTGAGGGCTCTTCACATGGAAGTAGGAAATGCTCACAGAAGTTCAGGAAAGCTGTTAACATGATGGACCTATAGAATTTGCTTCAACCGTTGGTCATTTGTCAAGAGGAGAAACAGGAAGAAAATGGAAACAGGAAAAAAGCTAGTCGTGCATAAAATACAGAGAAAAACAGGTAACAAAGGATCAGAAATATGTGTTAGGTAAGACAGTGACTAAATCTGTGTAAATGTGCATTTCTCTTCACACAAAAATGAATTTATTAAAACAAAGAAATGCTATTGTGGTTTAAATGAGACATTAGTCCAAAAATCTGATTTGCATCTATACCTCATTAAATAAACATATTTTGGAAACATGTCAGAAATAATTAAATGTCAAAGCACAGTGAAGCATCAAAATATCCTGATGAGGTAATCCTATCCACACAGAAGTGAGGCTGAAAGAGCTGTAGGGAATAAAAGAATTCTACTTCTGGAATCCATATGTTGTTTAGCTGTATCCAATAATGGTATTGATATAACCTTTGCTATATACTTGCTACTTCTGTATGATGAGAAAGTGACAGAGCAAGTACAACACTATGCACAAAGTTCACATTATCAAATCCAAATGAATGACTCTTTTCTATAAGTGGTTCATTATGTTCTATATGTTTCAGTTTTCTGTGACTACGTGTAGCAATAAGAAAGGTTATAAATTCTTATTCGTGCACTTATTCATAGTCAGGCCTGACTCTTACCCTGATGATCATGAGGTGCATTCACAGCACAGCTTTGTAATTTTTACTGTTTTCCAATGTATACCGGTTAAACAATCTCATCCTATATTGTCTTAATAATGAATAACCTCTGCTGTTTTTTGGTTTATAGGATACTTGTTTTCTTAAACTTGTGTTGTGACAAACAAACACAGATACTTGCTGGAAAAGATTCTTTTGTGATCCCAAAGAACTATGAAGTGTTAGGGCTGCCACTGTTTTTACTTGTTTGATCCTGCTCTACCTAACAGAAAAAATAGATTTATTATACTGTATTTGAGTAAATGAACTAAATGCAATATCACTTAGTCAAATTAAGAGTAAAACCAAACTCATTGAAGCCGCATTTGAAAACTGAAGGCAGAACTGATTAGGTAGCTTCACATGCGAATATTCAAATACTTTAAACTACCCTTCATTTGAAACCTGCACAGCTTCTATCCCCCCAAGATATTATTAATTCTGGGCAGGCAATATTTTTTCCATCCATTAAACTTTAACATTCAATAAACAAACCTTTTCTTTGGAAGACCAAACCCAGAACTTTTCAGAAAAAAATCATGAGAAATTTATAAGAAAAAATTAAGGTGAGTGACTTAAAACTGAGTATCTGTACCACCTCCTCTTGGTCTCTTGGTGATGGTCATTCATTAAACTCCAAGAAAAAAAAAATGGTTCTGTGATTTAGCAATGTTGAAGAGATAAGATTCAAACTGAATTTTGTTCAAAACATGATTTACACAAAGGGGATGCTACCAAGAGCAGATAACACGAAAAACCCTACCTCAGTATAGTCACATGTCCAATAGTTGGGATGTTCACTTGGATTGTGGGATAATTGCTAATTAAGGACCTTGATGTTTTATACCAGAAGAGGATTCATGCATCTGCTTTCACTCTTTTTCTTTCCTGTTTTGTCGAGAAAGTTCAGCTTGGATTCAGAGACTCTTTCACTAAGTCAACTTTAGTAACTGATACATTTTTACAGTGAAGTTTAGTCTTCATGAATTAACATTTTTTGACTACCACTACTCTCTCTCAAAAAAAAAAAAAAAAAAAGCTGTTGAATGTTGAAAATTAGAACAGTTCTAACAGCAGTTCTAAGAACATCTAACCAATTTTACCTACTCAGAGTCAAAGTTTTTTGTTTAGGCTGCAGTAGATATGTAATATTGTTGTGTAGGTAATTACTGCCCAAGGGAAGGGAAGAAAGCTGTAAAGTATCTTGATACTCATGTCTTTACTGCAGATATTAATGAATTTCAGTACTGATAAGCTCAGATAGGAACGAGACATTCGTTCTGAGAGGTAAAAAGTAATATTCATGTTTTGAGTAACTTCAATCATTGCGTAAAAGCTCCATCAAAAATGCTCTTCTTTTTCTACTACTTCGTATCCTACCATCTTCTTGAAGAGAATATTGGATGTTGGGAACCTTGTCTAAAATCCGTATTTGTGGTGAGCTCACTTTTGTGTTAAGTATGTTGGACAAGTGTTATTTTTTAAAGACAATAATCATGTGGAGAACTGATTCTGAGAGGTTAAGGAGGCTGAGCTAGAGGGAATGTATAAATTGGAGACTGATACAGAGCAAAGTGTGATTTGAATCTTTGCTTTATCCTTTCAGAACTGCAGGGAGAGTCAGATAATTGTCAATTTCATGGATGGCTTCTAGTCTTTGTAATTTTAGCAATTTAATGTCATGTTTATTATTGGCTTATTTAATACAAATATTGTGGCTTGTGGCTAAAATGTAGTGTGTCAGTAAAATACTTATTTCCTGGCATGCACAGACACATTCTGAAATTATTTCAGCAAAGGACTTATTATATACATTGTTCACCACAACATGTAATTTTTTAAGGGTCAGGGTCAGAGGTAGTAGCTAATAGGAAACCCTCTGTATGAAAGGAAGGTTATTTCTCTGCAAGAACTATTTTGAGTTTTGTTCTCATCCTGTCTCTCTGTATATCACAGTGTTTATTACATTTCAAGAGATATCTGGCAAACGTTTAAAGCCAACATATGAATACCTTATCTTTCTGTACATAGGTCAGATTCTCAAAGCCACATATTTAAAATTTGGCTTATAAATCCATACTTATGCATTGCTCTTGCAATAGCCTCATTTTCAAAGGTGCTAAAATCTGCCAGAATGTGTCTTTCCGTTTTGAAGCAGAGAGCAACTGCTCACCTGGGTAATTCAGAGGAGGTCAGTTTATTTTGTGCTTCGATAAGTGTATGGAGGACAATTGAAAAGTGAAATAATGCTTATAGAGTACTGTGTTGTGCCAGTGTCGAGGTCTGTTTTAATTACTTGCAAAGCAGAAGACTATCAAGAGCATCTATGGGTTGATTTGGGATTTTTTTCTGAAATATTCAGAAATCGAAAAAAACTCTTTGCAATTTAGATGTTCACAAAGATGATTCCTTTCTAACTTAACTGTTTAGTCAGGACTGTAATTATTAGTGAATTACAGACATAACATAACCTTAGTTACAGATGCTTTCATTGCATACATAATTGCAATACATAATATAGAAAATACATAAAGAAAATGGATAATCAGTCACATCACAGATTGGCCAAATTACACTGTCTAATTTAACACTAGCCTTTTGTTATAGCCCCTGAATTTCACATGCTTCAACTGATACAAACTTCATACTAAATTTGGGGAGTTGAAGTCACATACATTGACATTAATCTATTGTGGGATTCATTCTAATTCTGATGGTTTTAATCTGGCTATCTAGATCTCAATTAATTATCCTGAAGTCTGCTTCTCTAAAGGTTTTGACTTTTTTCATCTATCTACTTTAGGCTCAGGAAATTCACAGTATAGAAACGACTACTTCTTTTCGCTGGCTATGGAAGACATCAAATGACTACTTAAAATGATGGTCCTTAATTAGAGTGATCATATTTCTCATCTTCTAGATATGTTTCCTTTTCTAGATTTTCCCTAGGATTTCTTGGTATCTGGCTGTCATATGACCAGAAATTTAATGTAGCTGTAAAGCGCATGTATATGTATAACAAACATCCAATGGCACTTATCTCCACTCTCCTAATATTCTATAAGCCTGAAGACTGCCAGATTGTTTGATGCAGAGCAGATATCACAGGCAAAAACTTGATATAGCTGTTACCACAACTGATTTTTTTCTAAAACTGAAACTACAATGCACAGGACTGGAAGGAACTTTACAGATCATTTAATCTAATCTCTTCTTTTAAAGGCATCTATATAGCAAGAAGATATAATTCCTGGAAAGATCTGGCAATAAAAAGCAAAATGAGACACAGAGATAGAGTACAATATATACAGTTTGACAAACATCATCAATCAGTCCGTAACTGCAACATACAATAAGGACAGATACCAAATGCAGAATGATAACAGGGAATGTTTGTCTGCTTCAGATGAAACAATGTATGAACCATTGCAGTCAAATATTTCTGTCCCTGATACCACTGTAAAATGGTCTGCAGTTCTTCTGATATTAGCCAATGAACATCCATAAAGTGTTGCTCTTGGTCATCTATATTCAGATGTAGGAGGAGAAAGGAACGTTCCAAACAAACAAGAAGAATAAGATTTTGCCATCTATTTACAGCAGGGAAATAATCCGTAGTTTCTTCAGGTATATTACGTTGGTTTTCCAAAATGCTACTGAACATAATTTTTGAAGACTAGTGCCTTGGTTTTTTGTGACAAGGTTTTGGTAGCCAGAGGGGCTGCAAGTGTTGCTTCTGTGAGAAAATGCCAGAAGCTTCCCTCATGTCTGATAGAACTAGTTTCAGCCAGCTCCAAAACAGACCTTCTACTGGCCAAGGCTGAGCCCATCAGCGATGGTGGTGGTAGCATCTCTCTGATAACATATTTAAGATAGGGTAAAAAAAGTTGCACAGTAGCATCTGGGAGAGAGGAGTGAGAAAGTGTGAGAGAAACCACTATGTAAACACCAAGGTCATGAAGAATGAGAGGGAGGAGGTGTCCAAATGCTGGAGCAGAGATTTCCCTTCAGTCCAGGGGAGAAAATGGTGCAGCAGGTAGTTCACTTGAAGCCCGTGGAGGACTACGATGGACCCAGTATCTAATCTGCAGCCTGTGGACTCCCCCATGCTGGAGCAGCTGAATGTGCCCTGAGGGAAGCTTTGAGTCAATGGAGAGTCCATTCCAGAGTCCACTGTTCTTGCCAAGGAGCTGTGGTCCATGGAAAGAAGCCCATGCAGGAACGGATTTTCTAGCAGAGGGAGCTATGCTAACACAGTCCATTCCTGCAGGATTTCACCCTGTGGAAAGGTCACATGCTGGAGCAGTTCTTGAAGAACGGCAGCATGTGGAAAGGGCCCACAGTGCAGAAGTTCATGAAGGACTGTCTCCTGTGGGTGGGCCTCCTTGCTGGAGCAGAAGAGGCTGAGATGTCAGAGCAGCAGAAACAGTGTTATGAACTGACTGCAACCCCCATTCCCTGTCCCACTCCAGGAGAAGGAAGAGAAGTTGGGAGTGAAGTTGAGCTTGGGAAGAAGGAAGGGGTGGGGTAAAAGTGTTTTTTATATTTGTTCTTATTTTTCAATATCCTGCTCTGTTTAATTGGCAATATATTCAATTGATTTCCCCAAATCAAGTCTGTTAGTTATTTTATTTTTAAAGAGCAGATCCATAAACATTCTTGATTGTTCATGAAACAAATAGGATTTGGTTTGGCTGGGGTTTTTTTTCGGGAATCTCTGGAAATACAAAGGCCTATCGTAAATGTATTAGCAGTAAAAGGGCTTCGGATTAGGGCAAAGGTGTAGGAAGTATACAATGAATAATATTTGATTTCTTTTTTCTCCAGGCAAAGATAGGTATTGCTATTACCGTGAAAGTGTACCACTAAAGAAACTCAAAGAACAGCCTTTTTGAATTGACTGGAATATATTCCACTTGCCTATGCCTTTTTATACTGTGAACTGTATCCGTTAGGGTAACACTAGAAGCTTTAATTAAGATCACTGCCCTTTGATGTGCCGCGAGAAACCATTCTTATGCTGAAGAACTAACAATCCAAACAGACAAATGGAATAGGAAATACAGTATTATTACCCTCATCATAATGATAGAAAACCAGAGCATAAGCATAAAATGTGATATTCTGGCTTGCTTGACATTAATAGAAAATCCCCTTTGATTTCACTGAGTTGCTGTGTTTGCTCTGAAGTCACAAAGAACAGCTATGGCAGACTCAGAAATTTTTCAGTTCCCATACTCTTTTTTTTTTTTTTTTTTGTTAGCAGAAAGATCAGTCAATTCCAGATCTTGGCATTTCATAGAGCATCTTTATACGCATTCTAGATTTCCTTTTCACAGTGTATTTTTCACTTCCTAGTTGCTGAAACTCCTCACAGACTTACAATTGTATAACCAAACAGTGTCTAACATCTTTTAAGAAGGAATAGAGGTGGGTTTTCACACACCTGTGTGAATGATTGGTCACAGGCAATATTTCTGGGTCCAAAGTGAAAGTTATGTAGATACAATGAAAGAGAGCAGCTAAATGAGCATTTGTCACAGAATGATAATAGAAAAATATTATTATAATTTACTAAAAATGCTCCTAGCATATGTAATTGATATATATCTTTAAACAAACAAAACTGGTGTAGTGTATTTTCATATAATCGCAGACAACCCATTTGAATCCTTTTTACATTAGTTAGCCTGTCTTCAGAATATTTGTTGGAGTACAATTGCCAAGGACATTTACAAAGACTTTCACATCCAGGTAGGAGCTGCAGTGACATGATTTTTTTGTGTTATTCTTTCAAAGGGTACTGCTGAAAAAGGCAAGTGTACATTTTAGGAGATCAAGTTATCTGGTGAAGAGCACAAGTGTAGAGACAACAGCACTACCTGTGTGAAATGTAACCATTCAAGTTTCTAGTTGGTGGACTGTTCTGAGCAGTGTACATTTTGATTTTTATTGGCATAATCCAAGTAAATACAGAAAAAATTGCACATCTTTCTCTTAGCATTTTGGGGTATTGATTGTTTCCAAACTACTGACATATGTAAGTGGTGCAATATTGCTACAGATAGATCAAGCAATGTACTTTGGAGAATAAATGCATCTTCTTTAAAAAAATCTTCAACCTTCTAGTAACATTATGGTGCACACAGATAGGTTTATGTACTTTAAGTTGATCAGACTAGCTAGAGAAAAAATAATGTCACTGTCAATTTTATCTGATGAATAATAGAAGTAAAATTTTCTTTAGGACTTCTTTAGGGCCTGTGAAAAAATAGAAATTCCGTTATCACCTTTAATGAATACAGACTAGGTCTGTAGCTCTCACATACATGATTCATGGGAATTCAGAAATTAGTAGAAACTCTTTTTGCACAGAATGTGTTCTGGAATTCTTTTCTTTTTTGTCTGTTTTGGCTGACTGGGATTTTGGGGGGTTTTTTGTTTGTTTTTTGTTTGTTGTTGTTGTTGTTCTTGTCTGGTTGGTTTATTTTTCTCTGTGTTGAGAGTGTATACAAATTTACAAGAATATGTGACTTTTAATGCAGAATTTATTATTGTTATTATGTAAAGATAAGACAAATTTACCCAAAGTTGACTGCTGTTAGAATGGTGTTAGTATAATAGTGTTGACTGAATAATTTCAGCAAAACAGGAAAACCATTTCTTAAGGGTAACAAGAAAGATTCTACAAGAATCAAAATTTATAACAAAAGTAAATGCATTCTGTGTTCAACAATTTAAGTATAAAACCATCCTATTTATGATGTGAAAAGATCAATGACAGCCTTAAAACTTTTTTCTTTTTTTTTTTTCTTTGTCTGCATAGGACATTAAACTACGTTTAACTTTGCCCAAAATAGCTGCAGATCATTGTATGATGTCTTTTGATAATTATTTTTATTGTGATGGCCTTTGCATCTTTTCATATAATGATACTTCCAAGTGAATTAGAAGAGCACTGTACTGTTCAAGACTGTTTACTCAGTGTACTTCTGTGATATGTCAACAATTAAATTATTAAAAGCATGGAATGGCAAGTTTTGGGAACAAGTAGTAACTCCAGAGTTTTTCTCACAGAAGTATGTACTGCAATTGATATAATTAATTTCTGAATCAAGATGATTGGGCCAATGCCAAGCATTCTACAATAATACACTAAAGAAAAGCTTACAGAATTAGTAATGACAGTAAAATTAATTTATGAAGGATTTAGTTTTGTCCTTAGTACATAATTTTCTGGTACGCCCTAAATCAAATAGTTGAAATGAGATATATTCTGCATAGTGATCAGTCAGAAAACACCAATGAAAGGACCATACCCAAAGCACAAGCTTCTCAGTTTACCTTAATGGCTCACTATTTGTCTTGAATATGGTATCTGGGAATTGCTAATAAGATCTGGGGTCTGGGGAGGGTTAACATACTCACTATCTTTAGTTATTATAAAGTTATGATAAGTTGAGTTGGATCTTAACATTCATATCTCTCCTCTAATTCAACATCAAATTCTGCAGCCATTTTGTCCAGAAGGCGAGTGTCTTGGTTGTAGCGATGTGAGCAATACCTGTCACAGTGTCACTGTAATTCTGACTGCTTTGCAGTTGTTAGCGGTCTGACTCCTGAAGCAATTTGTTCAGTGGAAATGCTGAGGTGAGTAACATATACCACTACCAACAAATTTCTTCAAATGAGTGTAGGTTTACTAGTCACTTTGGTGTTTGGTGTTTTATTGGAAATGTGGGGCTACTTGGTCCTGAGAACTTGTGGAAAGGGGAATAGAATAATGTGTTTTCCACATCCAGTGATGGCTGGTTAACCTTCAGTACTTGTTAAATTAGAACGCTGCGCTTTGTGCCAGCTTTCCATTTGAGGTATTTTCATTATATGTGACATTTAGATTTGTTACAGTCTATTAGCTTACAGCTGTGGGCTGATAAGACGGAATTTCATCAAAATATAAACCTCAAAAATGAAAATCTGAAAATCTGAAATGACAAGATTGTCGCAGCAACTTTACCTTAATTACAGCTCGAAGAGCGATGGTGGTGGCAATTCATTGCACAGCGCTGAAATGAAATCAATGGTGAGTGCCCAGTGGTAGTGCTCAACGTTATAGAAATTACAAAAATGATCTTCCTTTCTCATTATAATTTTCAAAACCCTGCTGCTTTTCTTAAATTGCTGTCAAGTATGTTCTAAATGAGGTAAGAAAGAAAATTTGTCTTCTCAGGGTACACTGCGGTCCTGACTGTCTGCAGTAGAACATGACCAGAACTGCTCAGACATAATGCTCTGAATAGAAAGTGGCGGTGGATTAAGACTGCATTAATTTATTGAGTTCATTTCACCTTTGATAGTTTAATTCAAACTAGAAGGTTGCTATATTTATCAGTGATTGTCTGCAAGTATTACTGAGCACAGAGTTTTAAGAAGATCAGATTTTTATTCATGAATCTATTTACATGTGCACATAAAATCAATTAATATTAAATAAATAAATAAATAACAAATATTGTTAGCTATTTTCATCCATTCCTTCATTTCTCAGGAGTCTGTCATCAGCTTTCTACTGAATCCAGGCAGGAAAAACTCAGACAGTGCTAGTTAGCTGTGTGCCTGTGTTGTCTTTTTACTGAAGACACTGAGAACAAATTACTGAGGACAAATTAGTGAAGTGCTGGGAAAGCACAGGATGTCCACAAGGCAGATGCTGTCCTTGAGTAGAGCAGATTTGTAAGACTGAGGGCTGTGGAGTTTTCTGACACAACCTTTGAGAAATCCAAGGGGAGAAGAACTTTTTCCCGATAATGTTACGTATTATTATTAAATCACTTTGTGGGCACTCTGACTCTTCCCTTTTGAAGATAATTTTCTTAAATCTTTGAATTTGTTTCCTAATCTTGCTGCAGTACGTCATAGATAGCTCATCATCATCATCATGGCTTGGCTTCACGAACAAAGATCTGGGAAGGGTTTTTCCCATGCTCACTGCAAGCGATGAGTGCACCCTTCAAGCCTGCATGGTGGATTTTTTAGGTGAGGCACAGCGTGCGCGGAACTGGCTCCACCCTTTACACCTGAGGTTCATCTGCCAGGGCCTAGCGAGCTTGGACGGTGACAGCGAAGTCCTCGGGTCGTAGGTTTGGTTAGAGTGTCCTTCTCTTAGATGATGGATGAGCCTTACAAGGCTAAACGAGCTCCATCTGCCCGGGTTTGGAGTCAGAGCTGTCCTTCTCCTAGGATGGCTGCCCGAAGGCTAGTGAGCCCATCCTGCCCGTGGACACACTTTGTCTGACCCTTCAGCCAAGACCTGTCTGGCTTGGGAGACCCCACCGGAGGCACATGCCACCACCAGCACAGCTCTCAACCTCACAAGGGCACGCAAGCTCTTTCCCCACGACAACGGGATGCCCCTGAAAGAGCATAAGGTAGCTATGCTTCGGTGAAACTGATGACATAAATTGAAATAGATAAGAAGATTTCTATTTGCAAATGTATTTTGAAATTATTTCCTGTTTATTTCCCCTCACATATCTGGTTTCTCTGTTTCAGCTGACAAATAGGACTGTGCTAAACGAAAATTGACTGGAAAGTGGTTGGACCAAAATCCTTGGAAGGAAATTTGGAATCGGATACTTTCTCCCTAGCAATAATCTATGCATAGTCCTTTTTCTTCAGGTCAGCAGGGATTCTGAATGCTAGGCCAAAACACTGCTGATAATAACTATCTTTGCCTTGTAGGAGGCAAGTGGGAGTATTTTAGATGCTAAAGTCCCAGCATTTAATACCCAACAGATCAGAAAAAATGTTTATATTCATACCACTCACTGTTCATCCCAGAGCAGCAACAATTGCTTTGACATTGAAGAGGTGCTTAGGTTGTTAAAATTCTGAATCTGTTTAATTTTCCAAATTGAGTAAACTTATAGCCCTGCAGAAAACCTTGTAGTATCTATTCCGAAGCTATAAATGTATGGACCATGGCAGGGATTAAAACTGAAAAAAATATTGTGAGCCATACGTGTGTGTTACGGCAAATTGCACTCAACTGCATCTACCATTTGATCTGCTAACAAACTAGTAAAAATGGAGAGTATCTGCTGTACTTTGAAATCATAAGATGGAGTTTCATGAAGACAGTGAAAAGCTTAAAGCAGACAATCAGGCTTACTAGACTGTATTGATAAACAATTGTTAACTGTAAAGAATTCTGCTTGGATTTGTAAGAAAGATTGTCAATCTGAATGCAAGTACATATATACGGCTAACATTCTACATTTCTTTGGTTTTAGGATGAAGTTTAGTGTTTTACCATACAGGAGGGGAATAAAAGATAAAAAAAAAAGGAAAAAAAGAGCAGGTGGTTAATTTTTCTGAATGTTTTCTATTACCTGCTGTCTATAGGGACTACATCAAGAAACCCATAATTGGGCAACTGTTTTGCTTTCTGTGAAAACAAATATCCAGAAGAAAACTTCAGCTGCTTTACCAACAGTGCGGAGTCATCTGATGGTCTTCTTCAAAAGTGCACATATCTTGACTTGAGACCTGACGGGTATCTACTGGCCTTCAAGTCATTTGCGCCTCAGTGTTTTACTGTAGCAAAACCACTGATCTCTTGCGTCTTAACACAAAGTATTTCCTTTTTTACATATCACAGCATATATTCAGTTAGTCCCTTTTTTGGCAATAGTGGAGTCATTGGCAAGACATGTCATTTGGAGATTCTTCTGGCAGCTTCTGAGCACTGTGTAAAGGAAGACCTAATGGGAAATATCAGTAGCTTGAAAATATTCAGACATTCAACTAGCACTATTCCAAAAAGTCTTGGATTTTGTGAAATTCTGGGTATGAACCCTACTGCCTGTTGTTGAAGTTGGTATAAATTCTGTAATTGACTTCCCAAAGATTTAATGATTTATAAATAAATGCAGTTATGTTTTTAAATTAGTACATTTCAGAACAACTCAGGGATAAAAACATTATATCCTTTATAAAGTGAGGGACATTGAAGGCAAAAGTGGTTTAAAAAAATAAATGAACAAAAGAATTTATTTAAATATGTTGTGCACAGACAGATTTTGTGCTCTCAGCTATTATATTGACTCTCTGGCATTGTGTTTTTTGACCCTTCTGGAGCTTTCTATTTCTATTACCTATTTCATTGTCACATGACAACTGTGGTATTTGATTATTTTGACCTCTTTACATATCATTTATATATCTCCCAACTTCATGGATCTCTGTTACTTGTTCTTCAGAGCAAAGATCCTGAAAAATTCCGACCATATGCTAAACTGTTCAGAACTGTTCACTATTATCTATGACAATGAAGGGTAACAAAAAAAAACCAAAACAAAAAACCCCCAAACAACCCAGAATCTTTACCTTTTTTCTGAAACTGTAAGTAGACTACCAGACTAGTGTGACTCAAATCATCCAAAAAGTGAACTGCATGATGCGTGCAGTTCTGAAAGTACTCTTGGGATACGAATTCAGTATAGTGTTTTACCTCCTACTTACCACTGTTTTGTCATCCTGCTACAGAAATTTGAGTGGGTGAATTGGGATGAAATAAATTCTCTGTGAAGCCAGATGTATTCTTTAGCTATAAAATGTTCTTGATGCAGTGCTGATGAAAGCTGGTGTTATATTTTGGGAAGAGAAAATATTCTCTGATATGCCTCATTTTGTTGCCTGTAATTCAAATAGTTCTAGATGAAAGAAAATATTATTTAGTTATGGAATATGGAATGTGAGATTTGTTCAGATATTGATGATCAATTAAACAAAAAATATTTTGAAAGGGCAGCTGTTTAAAGCATGAATACACTGGAAGTATCGGGTATCATGAGTCGCTAACCACAGAAGTAAAAGCTTATAAGCCTACAAGTACAGGAAATATCACAAGTACGATGACCTTTCCTGCCAAATTTTGTGGAGTTTGGGTTCTTTTTAATATGCTCTTCCTTTTTTTAGATAGGTGGGGAGGAGAGGCAATTCAGGTTTGTAGACGGCACTTCAGCCTTAACTTCAGCCTTAACCAGAGCTTTTGAAAGATAGTTAACGATTGACTACTTAGAAGATACCATAGTTTCTTGTTCAAAGAGCACATATTTATAAAGTCGTGCCATTTAGCTTCTCCTTCTTTAAAGTGAGAT